>NC_086444.1:751534181-751666051 GCF_028390025.1 Pseudophryne corroboree
GGTTAAGGGGTCACCGGAAAGATAAGGTAAGGGTTACACCTTGCAAATGATCCTGTCGGAAGATGAAACATCGGTTCTGATATTTAATAAAATGTATACTAACCCCATTCATACATCAGCTAAAATGCTTCTGCAGCAGGTGCGGGGACGGCGCCTCTTCAACCCTGCGCCTTCCTGCACTGCATGCCCCGGTTACCGCCTCCACACACATGTATTTCCGGGAAGCAGATCTCCGGAGCGTCCCGGCGCAGCGGAGTGGGGGCAGCGCGTCTTCAACCACTGCACTGCATGCCTCGCGACAGCGCCCTCTCTCTTTCCGCGCCCAGGTCGCCTGCCCCCCTAGCCGCCCCTAGTTATGGCTCTGAATTGGCTAAATATGAGGGAAATTGCCACGGCTTATAAAACCCACTGTCAACAACTGGGATGAGAGTAAACCATACAAGTGCGTGGTCGGAAAGGCTAATAGGCTCAATATTAGAGGCATCCACTCTGGAAACAGGTGTATCAGACAACAAAATATAATCAATACGCAATAAAGTGGCATGGGCAGCGGAAAGGCATGTCAATTCCTTATCTATCGAGTGAAAGGACCTCCACACATCAATTAGACGTAAATCGGAGGCCATTTGGGGGATGCCCAAAACAGGAGGTTTACAAGGCTTAGTGGGAGGGTGTTGATGGTCCATAAAATCCGAGGCCACTATATTAAAGTCCCCACCAACAATTAGAGAGGAATCACGAAACACACTAATTTTGGATAGAATGTTTTGAAGGAGTTTTTTTGCGTGTACATTGGGTGTGTAAATATTACATATTACAAACCTATCAGACTGTATGGAAACTTCAGAAATAACATATCGACCCATAGGGTTGGCTACAGTAGTATGAAGCGTAGGAGTTAGTTGTCTCTTAATCAAAATAACTACCCCACGCTTTATAGAAGTGAAGGCAGCAGAGGAAAGTACAAAATAACCCATAGTGTTAAGCTTTACAATTTCGGGGGGGGGGGGGGGGGGAGAAGGTGGGCTTCCTGCACAGCACTACGTCCACACCCAGTTTTCTCACATAGGAAAGGATTCTCGTGTGTGTAATGGGGGAGGTTATCCCTCCCACATTCCACAAACAGATCTTTAGTGGGGCCATAACAAAGCTTCAAGAAAAATAGAGATCGGGCCTTCATAGTATAGCAGTAATATAATGAAAAAGACAGCAGAATGTACCCATAATAAAATTAAAAATATATGCAAGTTGACACCATAGTTAGAAAAGCAATGAAAACATGAACCAGTGCAATAGGACATGCCAACACTTGTGCTTGATGAGAGGGGGAGAATAGAATAAAGACAAACGTGGATCAAAACACAGAAAAATAAAAATAAACAAAAATACACATTGCAGAGGAATAAATTCCCTGCAGCCAACAGGCGTATATTAGATTTCCAGGGAGATACACTGAACAGTCCCTACTTGGTGTACAGAGACACCACGCAAGCATCCGAGTGAACAGAGATGGGATAGGGGGAAGGGAGAGTGGGGGAGGGCTCCAAGGAGCCGCAGTGGGAAAACAAATATAAGTCCCACCCATCAAACACAGTAAAACATAAAATACATAGTGGGATAAGTTATAAGGTGGGGATATATACTACCAATAGTTGGCCCAGCACCAAGACAACTTTATAGAGAAAAGAACAAAAAACAAAAACAAAAAAAAAGGAATTTCAATAATTGCAATAACAGGAAACAGTAAGTAATAACCAAGAGTACCCTTGCAACAATAGGGTACAAAAAAAAACCAAAAATGCCACTCAAGTATTATAAGAAGTACATACGATACCAATACTTTCCAAATCAAAGAGGCATGAGATAAGCAATTTGTATAGGGAGTGAAGAATCCAAGAAAGAAACAGGTCATATAATATAACAAATTTCAAGTATCCAAGGGATTCATATACCAAAACTCTCCATTCGGAAAGACTAGCAAATAAAGATGAAGTAAAAACGTCCAGGAGAGAAATGAACTAGAAAATAGTCCCAACAAATAATGCAGGAGGATATCAGTCCTGAGTGCTCATGCTGATAGGGGAACCCATAGCAGACCTCGCTTGGGCTTCGTCGTGTAGATAATCAGACGCCTCATCAGGGGTAGAAAAATCCATGAAGGAGTCTGCCGTGAAAAGACGCCGCCGAGCTGGATACAAGAGGGCAAAACGTCTGTTGTTTTTAAACAGTTCTGAGCAGAGACCAGAAAAAGCTTTTCGGGCACGAGTAACTTCAGCCGAATAATCCTGAAACAGGAACAGTTTGTGGCCTTCCCAGGTAATGGACCGATTGTGTCTGGATGCCTGCCAGAGTGCTTCACGGTGAAGGAAGTTTAAACATCTGAAAATAGTCACTCTGGGTCTAGAATCTTTACCGCTTGTGGGAGGCCCAATACGGTGTGCACTTTCAACGAACATATTCGCACAGGTTTCACTCACATCCAGTAAATCAGGTAGAGAAGAGGTAATAAAGTCAGTCAGAGAGTCACCTTTAAGTGACTCAGGAAGACCCACTATCCTCAGGTTGTTCCGACGTGAGCGATTTTCCAGGTTAACCACCTTACTGAGCACTTGCACATGCTGTTTGTATAAAGAATCATATTGCTGCTTGAGCACGGTTAGGTCGTGGAAGGTATCACCAAGCCGATTTTCTGTTACTTAGACCCTCTTAGTGAGCTGCACAATATCATGGTTAGCTTCCAGAAGTGCCTGCTTGAAAGAGTCTGTCTGTTCCTGAATCAGGGGAGCCATAGTCTCTCTTATAGCCTTCACAATGTCTCCATATGCAGCTAGGGCTATAGGCAATCCGTCCACCAGGTGTGGGCCAGGGGAGGCATGGAGCATTGCTGGAAGAGCCACAGGGGATCCAGATTGTGAAGAGACAGCAGCAGGGCTAGTAGACACAGGAGCCGCAATCGCGGGAGCCGCCATTTTGGATAGGCGTTTTTGTTCTTGGCACTGGCGCTGCTGCCTGGATGGCATGAGAGTGGGGAAATACCTCTCCATAAACCAGGGAGGTGTTCCCCTAATCGTTAGTGGTGCTGGTCCGGCCAAAAGTGCCCTCGGAGTGGGTGAAAATGGAGTTCCTGCTGCACCTTGTGAGGAGCTTGGCTAGGCAGCTTCCATCTCCGTTGGGGGCATGGCCTGAAGTCTGCTCTGTTTGCTTTTACAGTATGCAAATT
Organism: Pseudophryne corroboree; assembly: GCF_028390025.1. Lineage (NCBI taxonomy): Eukaryota > Metazoa > Chordata > Amphibia > Anura > Myobatrachidae > Pseudophryne > Pseudophryne corroboree. The sequence goes on from NC_086444.1 coordinate 751,537,402, forward strand.
ATAACTGTCACGGCAATGCTGATTGGTGCCATGGGCAACTTCTTCACTGGCTCACGTCTCCACTTTTATCACTGCTTAGTACATGTCCGCCTTTGACATTACATAGTCAAAAGCTCTAACAGCTTAGTTCAAGATTTGGCCTGCAATAATTTATTATATCAAAGTATGCCCCTGTCCTCTAGCAATCTTGTTATATGTCTTACAATTTATCATCATTCTTGCAGTACAGGTTGACTATCCCATATCCAAATATTCCAAAATATGGAATATTCAGAAATACAGATTTTTTTGAGTAAAATAGTGAAACATTTGTTTTCTGATGGCTCAATGTACACAAACTTTGTTTATTAATATAGTTATTAAAAATATTGTATTAAATGACCTTCAGGCTGTGTGTATAAGGTGTATATGAAACATACATGAATTGTGTGAATGTACACACACTTTGTTTAATGCACAAAGTTGTTAAAAATATTGCCTAAAATTACCTTCAGGATGTGTGTATAAGGTTTATGTGAAACATAAATGCATTATGTGCTAAGACTTAGGTCCCATTGCCATGATATCTCATTATGGTATGCAATTATTCCAAAATACAGAAAAATCCGATATCCAAAATACTTTTGGTCCCAAGCATTTTGGATAAGAGATACTCAACCTGTATTCTGTATTCAAATTTAATTTAAATGTCTTAGTACAATTATTTTTGTTAGCATAAATCATGTGTGTTTTGGTAATTTTCAAAAACCCTGGTTTGTTGCTGATGGCATAAATAAATTGTGAACTAGGCCTACGTGGGTACTGCTTCTAGTGCAGCTGTATGCAAGGATCCACCAGGTATATATGTGGCAAGTTTTTACCATTATAGCCACTAAACTGTGGAAGGTTATTTATTGGGGATTGTTTTACTTACATGTAATCAGAGTGGCTGTCAAACGGCAGCCTAGCCATCATTCAGTGTTTTGCAAAAAGCTGTAGCATTTGCTCCGTGGCTGCAGCATCGCTTTGCTACAATATGGCACTAAAATTGTAGCAGGACATTCTGGGATATGAAGTGCCACAACAGCTGGTATAACACACATTGAGTAAAAACCCCCGATGTTTCTTCGGGTGCTGCGGTCGGGCTATTTAATTTGCTCGGCCGGTAACAAGTCCTCTTACACCCGAAAACACACAGGTTCAGTGAAACCTGTGTGTTTTCGGGTGAAACAGCCCCGTTTTCGGTTGAAAACGGGGCTGTTATCGGGCATTTTGCTTCGCCTGCCGGAGGCAGGTGAAGCAAAACCCCCGATAAGCCGTGGCACGCGCCGGCTTATCGGGGCCAATTAAATAGCCCCCACCGGCCGATACTTATCACCCGGCACCCCGGGACAAATTGAATATCCCCCATTAACTACTCCTGCTTTAGCTGACCTCAACGATGGATGCCTTGGTCAATAATAATGAATGAGTTACTACTACTAGAGATTTCTAAACCTTAACCAGTGTTTCCCAACTGCAGTCATCGCCGTCTATCCTGCTTTCTTTATCCTGATTCCCCCGCTGGTGATCGCTCCTGACCTAGCTCACCCTTTGTGACTCTTAGCCCTGCTCATTTTGAGGGGTCTGCGGGACTGTGTTTCTGCCCTGGGCGGCCGCTGGATGGATCGCGGCCTACACCGCTCTGCCTCACTCCTTCCGTCTGGCCGGAAGTGCGGCGCCATATTGAGAACTAACAGCGGAGACCGGGGACGCGCTGGGCCGGAGCTCCCTTCACCCGTGCCCTCTGCTGTTTCTGCTGATCCGGAGGTCGGCGTGTGCCCCTGTCTCCCTCCACCTAGCGACTGGCGGGCTGAATGTCCCTGTGTGGCGGTGATTGTTGCTGACAGTGCGGGGGTGCATCTATCTGCACGGACCGTCCCTCCTCACGTCCCCTGCCTCCCTGTACTGCTGGTCGGAGCCTCCCTGTCTGCACTACTCTGCCTGCGGAGCTGCCTGGATACCTGCAGTTATCCTACTCTACCAACACTGCTGGTTGGCGCTTCCCTATCTACACTACTCTCCATGAGGGTCCACTTGAAAGCCTGCTGCTGATTGTACAGCCTGACTGCTGCCACTAAAGATTTCCTTTTCCCTGCTTGTGTTCATTCACCTACGTGAGACTCTGGAAGCCTGAAGATTTTACAGCCTATGGTGAGCACGTATTGTTTGTTCTATATCATCGCTGCGGGAGTCCTCTCTTTGCATTACTTCAGTAGCATTGTTCTCGCACTTGGCCTCTACTGTTATTGCTACTTCTACCTCCATCCCCGTGTTCCACCCGTGTCCCGTCATGGTGCGTGGGGGCAGTGCTGCTGCTGCTACCGCTGCTGCTAAGCTTGAAAAATATGCTAGAGGCTCTCAGTCCTCCTCCCAACCCACCCGGGGTGCTGCTCCACCATCCCCCCCTTCCCCCTCGGGGACACCTCCTCGAGAGGATGACACGTCCTAGTCGACGCAGCAAATTCTTTTGTTCATATCCATGTCCGAACACAGAGTCATGGATAAAATCGGCCAAGTACAGGTGGATATCACTTTAATCAGACATGACATGCAAAAGATTCGTGAACGGGTGGGGGAGGCGGAGCACCGTATCTCCGACCTAGAAGACGTCACCAATCCTCTTAAAGATACAGTTTCCAATCTCACAACTCAAATGTCGGCAGTTAAGGCAAAGCTTTCTGATATTGAAGGAAAACTACGTCGTAATAACGTCCGCTTTGTGGGCCTCCCGGAGAGAGCGGAGGGCTCCTCCCCAGAATCGTTCCTGGAAACATGGCTTCTCCGATTATTTCAACGCGATGACTTTGGTCCTCAGTTTTCTGTGGAGAGGGCGCACCGATTGCCTGCCAGGGCTCCTCCCCCGAGCGCACCTGCACGCACTTTCATAGCCCGTTTCCTACACTACAGGGACCGGGATGCGGTCCTGCGGCTGGCCCGCACACAGGGTCCTTTGAAATTTGACAACCATGATATTTCTGTTTATCCGGACTTTGCCGTAGATGTCCAGAAGTCACGTGCGCAGTTCCTTCAGGTCAAAAGGAAGCTTCGTGACCATCAAATCCAATATGCCATGTTGTTTCCGGCACGTTTAAGGGTGGTGTATTATGGCTCCACACACTTCTTCAATACCCCTCAAGAGGCGGAGGCCTGGCTGGAGCATAGACCTCGGGCCCCTATCTGAGGACTGTTTCTCTCTCAGGGGTCTCATTGTTTGCTGGGTTTTGTACTCCTGCTATCCATGTAGCGGGGACGATCTTTAATTTTAGGAGCTGAATGCTAGGATATAGCCTTTTTGTAGAGGCAATACTTGTCTCTACTCCCTGGGGTTGTTATAGGTTTTCAGCTTTAGTTTAGTTGGGTTTTTTGGGATCCAGGCGTATCTAGTTTAAGATGGATATGCAGGGAGGGGGGGGTTTGGGCAGTTTTTTTTTTCTTATTGTATATGTATTGCTCCATGTGTCACTGTTATTTTTTTTTCTAGAACTGCAATGTGTCTATGATTTTTCTTATATGTGCCTTCTGGTCTCCGGATGCTCTGCCTGCTTGCTGGAGGGGGGCCGCAGTGGTCCCTTTGCTCCTTCCTTCTCTACACTCTGGGTTCCTCTCAGTTACGTGCCCTGCTTGCCTTGGATTTTCCTCCTCTCCTGCCTCTCCATATTCGCCCCTTGCTTCTTTTCTCCTTCTGTCCTTTCTTTCTTATACTCATGGCTGCAGGGGTTGATGGACTCCGCATACTCGGCTGGAATGTGAGGGGCCTGAATGACCGCATCAAGCGTGCTCTGGTTCTATCACAGGTGAGGAAGTATAAGGCAGATGTCATATGCCTCTCCGAAACGCACTTGGTTGGTACTAGAACCTTGGCTCTCAGGAAACCCTGGGTTGGTCTCTCCTATCATTCCACCTTTTCTGCTAATTCCAGGGGGGGTTTCAGTTTTGGTGCGGAAGTCGGTTAATTTCCATTTAGTTCATAGCCAAATTGACCAATATGGCAGGTATGTATTCCTTAGGGCCTATGTTAACCGTACACTTTTGCATATACTTGCTGTTTATATCCCTCCCTCCCCCCCTACAATAATGAAGTACTCCGACAGGCAATGTCGTTTATTGCTACTTCTCCATCAGCACCGGTCCTTTGCATCGGAGATTTCAATAATGTTTTAGATAAAGTTTTAGATCGGTGGGCTGAGCTTCCCCCTTCTCTACCCTCTACTTCCCCGTCCCCCACACCGTTTGCGAGGCTGGTTGCCGAGCTTGGGCTCCTGGATGTTTGGAGGTTGAGACACCCCAAACAACTACAATACTCTTGCCACTCGGCCAGCTTTCACACGTTCTCGAGAATAGATTTGGCCCTCGTTTCCCCTGATCTCACTACTAGAATACTAGATGTCCAGTACCTACAGAGGGGAATCTCGGAACACTCACCCTTGCTGGTGGCCCTAGATTCTGTGCCTGTCTGTGGGGCTAAACTTTGGAAATTTAATCCCTTTTGGTTGACCTTGTTGACTGATCATGAGGCCTTGGCATGTGAATGGAGTGATTTTGAGGTTCATAATGCGTCCTGTTCTGATCAACTGGTTAAACATGATGCATTTAAGGCTTCGCTACAGGGCTCCTTCATACGACAAATAGCTAGTGTCAAGAAATCTAGTAGGGAGGAGGAGGTGCGCCTGGAGCTTGCCTGCTCCCAATCTGAGTCTGTTTACCTTACTACTAAGACCCTTGGTGACCGAGTGAGGTGGGATTTGGCAAGGAAAGCCTGGTCTGACCACTTACTTGATAAATCAAGGCGCAAATTACTTTTCTCCCAGCATACCCTCTATTCACAATCGGACACAGGGGGTAGTTACTTGGCTTTTCTAGCTCGGGGGGAGAGAACTGGAGGTCCCATTCAGCAGATCTGTGATGCCCAGGGCGAAATGGTATATGCCACTCCTGAAATAGCCCAGGTTTTCCAGTCCTTTTATTCCTCGTTGTATGCCTCTAAAGTCACTTATACCTCCAGTCAACTACAGCAATATCTTTCATGTATTGTCCTACCGCAGTTGTCCCAACAATCTATGGATTTTTTAGATGCTAATATCACTCCAGAGGAAGTTGAGGCAGCTATTGCCTCCTTCCCTAATAAAAAGGCCCCGGGTAGCGACGGTATACCGGTTGAAGTCTATAGACAATATCGTGCATACTTTGTCCCCTATCTTTTGACTCTCTTTAATGCCTTGTTGGAGGGTGCTCGTTTGCCTCCCTCTATGTCCGAAGCTATTATTGTGGTGATCCTCAAACCAGGTAAGGACCCTACAGCCCCAGAATTCTACCGCCCAATCTCATTGCTACCTACTGATGTCAAGATTTTGGCCAAAATTCTGGCACTTAGACTCAATAGTGTTATCACTTCGATCATTCATGATGATCAGACAGGATTTATGCCAGGCAAGTCCACTCTCCAAAATTTGAGGCGACTGTTTTGTCACCTGCAGATGGGGGACCAGCCCGAGCCAGGGGCTGTGGTGGTTTCCTTGGATGCTGCCAAGGCCTTCGACTCTGTGGAATGGGAGTATTTGTGGGAAGTCCTTAGACCAGGCATTCCCAACCACGGTCCTCAAGGCACACCAACAGTGCAGGTTTTAGTGATATCCAGGCTGCAGCACAGATGGTTAAATCAAAATAACTGAGCTACTAATTAAGTCACCTGTGCTGAAGCCTGGATATCACTAAAACATGCACTGTTAGTGTGCCTTGAGGACCGTGGTTGGGAATGCCTGCCTTAGACGATTTGCTTTTGGCCCCAAATTCATACGCTGGCTACAATTACTCTATTCCTCCCCCGTGGCTCGAATATCTGTCAATGGCTATGTAACATCCCCATTTGCTTTGTCTCGTGGTACTAGGCAGGGCTGCCCACTGTCCCTGCCCTTTTTGCCCTGGCTGTGGAACCATTGGCGTGTCTCATCAGAGCGCCCCCTGATGTTAGGGGCATTACTATTGACGGACATGTGGATGTTATTGCATTATATGCCGATGACATGCTTTTGTTTCTCAGAGACCCTGATGCTTCCCTGACCTCCCTTCTAGGTATTGTTGATACATTTGGCCTCTATTCCGGCCTGACTATCAACTAAAATAAATCTAATGTCTTTCCCATATCTGGTATTCTTCCTGACCCATTGCCTATTGTGTCCTCCTTGACCTGGACCCTTCGCTTTCAGTATCTTGGTGTCTGGATCACTCCTAATGTTAAGTCTTTTGTACATCAAAACATTGACCATGTCACGGTGGATCTGAAGCGACGGATTCATGTATGGAAGAAGCTTCCCCTTACTGTCACGGGTCGCATTAACTTGATCAAGATGGTGATACAACCAAAATATCTTTATCTATTGCAGCACTCTCCTACTTATATCCCCAAGAAAATCTTCACTAGCATTGATAGTGTGCTTTCCTCTTTTGTTTCCTTCTCTCTGCCTCTTCTACTGCTGGTCTTCCTCCTTTACTCCGTCAGTCGCTACTTGTATGGCGCCAAACTCACTCCTACTATGCCTGGCGAGGTACAGATTCTGACACGCCACTTTGGTTCAACCCAGCGTATAGGGAGTTATTGCAGCTCTCACAGGACAACATATGGATTGGGGTGGGCCTTACCACAGTTTCACAACTGTATGATAATGGTGTTTTCAAATCTTTCACACAACTGCAGGAGGAGCTTGAAATATCCAATAGATCCTTCTATCGCTATCTACAGCTCCGCCATGCGGTGCAGGCACAGTTTGGGGCCTCGCCTCTGTCCATTTCTGATTCCCCGATTAAAGACATGGTTATGAATTTGGGTACAAGTCACCAAGTTTCCATCTTATATGGTAGTCTTAATGCCCACATCTGCCCGAATATATTTGACCAACTTAAACTTAAGTGGGAGCAAGATATTGGCTCACTTACAGATGACCAATGGCTCCAGGTGTTGTGCTCTCTTAAATATACTACTCAGTGTGTCAAGTACCAGCAGGTTTATTTCTTTGTTTTGCATAGGACGTATAGAACTCCAGTTTCTTTATGTAAAGCAGGTCTACGGCCTGGTAGTACCTGCCCAAGATGTGGTGCCCCTGAAGCTACCTTTTGGCATTTATTATGGCTGTGCCCCACTGTATATGCCTTTTGGGAAGCAGTTTGGTCGGACATTCTGCTCACTGAACCTACGCTGCCCCCCCTCTCTCCTACACTGTGCATGTTTGCGCTAGACTTAGAGGAATCCTACTGCCCGGCATTGTACAAATATGTTCTTTGCCTGACTACCTTAGCTAAGGTGATTATAGCGCGTAATTGGTTTGCTACTTCTTCCCCTAATGTGTACAATTGGCGAGCTCTAGTGAATGAGGTGTCAGGACATGAGAGGTTTACACATAGGTCTAGAGGGACCCTGCCCCATTACTTTAGCAAGTGGGATAGGTGGAATACCTCCCGTCTGGCTACAGCTGGAGCACTATTCTCTAACTGATTGAGGCTTAGTATGTGAATTTGCGAGATTGTCGTGACACTTATTATCTTTATCTATGTGACACTGTGACACAGATTGCATTATTTGCTGTATTTTTCCTGTACTTTTTTCTTTGTTTTGTTTGATGCTTTGGTTTTGTTCTGTATTTAATGTTTTTTTTGTTTTTCCCTGAAAAACTTCAATAAAAAAATTACACAAGTGAAAAAAAAAAAATGTGTCAACCAGTAATAAATACACCTGTGCACCTGCTAGATCAGTAAGACATGCAGTTAGAAGTCACTTAGAACTAAAGCTGAGTAATACTTGGTTATTATTGCCAAGAACAGTTCTATCTTCTTCTGCAGTGTAGTGTCAATCATGGATATGTTGCACTCAGTACACTTTCCATTGGGTGTTGCTAACCATGGGGATTCATGACTTCTCTTTCATGAGATGTACTGTGTCAGAGCAAGATATCCTTTTGTTCAAAATGGATTTGCTCCTCCCTTCAATTATTTTATGAAATTCAGATTTAAAAAAAAAAAAAGTAGAATGTTTGCCTGGGACTCTGATTTTCACTTGAATAATTTCTAGAATAACGTGCTATTATAAAATGAGGTGAGTCAAAGTGCTTGGTCCTATGAATCAGTAGATCATATTTAACAAACACCCAAAGTTATTCCTTTCTCAGGACAGCTGAACTTCTAGAAAATCTTGATTGCCTGAACTTCATCAGTTATGTAGATGTTTTGATCATTACGGATGTGTCAGTTAGTCTTTTGTATTGAATAACATTGCATGAATTGTCATGTACAGGGAGATGTACTAAGCTTTGAAAAGTGTTAAAGCGGATTTGGATTCTTTTGATTAAAAACTGTCTAAATCATCACGTAAGATCAATCATGATCCTGCTGCTATTCGCACTGAATTTATGAATTTCTATAGCAACCTTTACAACTTGCAGGAATCCTCCTCTACCCCACCCACTAATGCAGTGATTCACTTTATTTCTGTAGCCCGTCTCCCCCAATTGTCCAATGAGGCATTGTACAGTTTGAGCGGAGAGATCTCTGTTGAGTAAATTAAAGCTTCCAACAAGCTGAAAAAATCTGGTAAATCCTCTGGACTAGACGGCTTTACCGTTGTATACTATAAGAAAGCTCATGGGTGACCTGGATCCCCACCTGCACTCTCTTTTTAATAATGTTCTACAAGGTGGTTCCTTCCCTACTGAAAAGCTTGAGGCGCTGATCGTGGTGATACCAAAAGGAGGGTAAGAACCCACACAATTGTGCTAGTTATAGGCCTATTTCCCATCTCAATAAAGATACAATAATCTATGCTACAATTCTACCAAATAGTCTTAACCAGGTCCTCCCCTCCTTGGTTCATTATGATTAGGTTGGCTTCATACTGTAACACCAAGCACTGGACAATATGCATAGGACTATAGACGTAATTCATATTATAGACTCCAGGAGGTTCCCAGCTATTATCCTTTCCATTGATGCCGAACAGGAGTTCGATAGGATCTCCTGGAGCTTTATGTCACATACTCTATGTTCCTTTGGAATTTCAGGTGACTTCCTGATTGGGGTCATGGCCCTTTATTCTACCCCCTCTGCTAGAGTCTCCATAAATGACATCCCCTCTGATAATTTCTCTATCTCAAATGGCACCATGAAATGGTGTTCACTGTAGCCTTTGATCTTTGCATTATTTATTTTACCTCTGGCCTCCCTAATCGTGTGAAACCCCAATATTCAAGGAGTGCATGTTGGGGACACCACCTCTAAAAATTTCTCTCTTTGCCGACATTTTATTAATACTTTGTCATCCCAGGACCAACCTTTATACTCTATTAGACCACTGTGGTGTACTGTCTGTATATAAAATAAACCAATCTAGGTTAGAGCCCATGCTTCTCCCAGTCTTTCATCGGGATGCTGAATCCCTTAAATCCTTCTATAACTTTAAATGGCAACATAAAAAATATCTTGGAATTCTACTGAGCTCCCGATATGAACTGTTACACCAGGAAATTTTCCCACAGCTCGTTACTAAGTTCTAAGCGGACCTGGCCTCCTTGAAACAGCTTAAAATGTTATAGCTGGGCAGGATCATAGCTGTAAACATTCTCCCTACATGGCTTTACCTCTTTCAAACCCTTCCCATAGCAGTTTTTTATTTGACAAGATATTTGATACCCCCCCCCCCTTCCAGGATTATATTCTACTATGCTCAAATAGACTATTTCCAGAGGTGAAAGAAGACTCCCTTATATTTAGGTTAGCACTTTTCCAAAATTGCCTCCTTCTACTCCTCTCCTGTGGTGACCTCCTGGCTCGATATTGAATCCAACTATATAAATTCCCCAGTCACTTGTCCTCCCTATGGGGCCTACAAAAGAAACATCGTCCTCCTTCTTCTAGCCTTCCCCAACCTTCAAACTCTTTCTACACATACTGTGTAATTATATATATATATATATATACTTCTCAAAAAAATAAAGGGAACACTTAAACAACACAATGTAACTCCAAGTCAATCACACTTCTGTGAAATCAAACTGTCCACTTAGGAAGCAACACTGATTGACAATCAATTTCACATGCTGTTGTGCAAATGGAATAGACAACAGGTGGAAATTATAGGCAATTAGCAAGACACACCCAATAAAGGAGTTGTTCTGCAGGTGGTGACCACAGACCACTTCTCAGCTCCTATGCTTTCTGGCTGATGTTTTGGTCACTTTTGAAAGCTGGCGGTGCTTTCACTCTAGTGGTAGCATGAGACGGAGTCTACAACCCACACAAGTGGCTCAGGTAGTGCAGCTCATCCAGGATGGCACATCAATGCGAGCTGTGGCAAGAAGGTTTGCTGTGTCTGTCAGCGTAGTGTCCAGAGCATGGAGGCGCTACCAGGAGACAGGCCAGTACATCAGGAGACGTGGAGGAGGCCGGAGGGCAACAACCCAGCATTAGGACCGCTACCTCCGCCTTTGTGCAAGGAGGAACAGGAGGAGCACTGCCAGAGCCCTGCAAAATGACCTCCAGCAAGCCACAAATGTGCATGTGTCTACTCAAACGATCAGAAACAGACTCCATGAGGGTGGTATGAGGGCCCGACGTCCACAGGTGGGGGTTGTGCTTAAAGCCCAACACCGTGCAGGACGTTTGGCATTTGCCAGAGAACACCAAGATTGGCAAATTCGCCACTGGCGCCCTGTGCTCTTCACAGATGAAAGCAGGTTCTCACTGAGCACATGTGACAGACGTGACAGAGTCTGGAGACGCAAAGGAGAACGTTCTGCTGCCTGCAACATCCTCCAGCATGAACGGTTTGGCAGTGGGTCAGTAATGGTGTGGGGTGGCATTTCTTTGGGGGGCCGCACAGCCCTCCATGTGCTCACCAGAGGTAGCCTGACTGCCATTAGGTACCGAGATGAGATCCTCAGACCCCTTGTGAGACCATATGCTGGTGTGGTTGGCCCTGGGTTCCTCCTAATGCAAGGCCTCATGTGGCTGGAGTGTGTCAGCAGTTCCTGCAAGACGAAGGCATTGATGCTATGGACTGGCCCGCCCGTTCCCCAGACCTGAATCCAATTGAGACATCATGTCTCACTCCATCCACCAACGCCACGTTGCACCACAGACTGTCCAGGAGTTGGCAGATGCTTTAGTCCAGGTCTGGGAGGAGATCCCTCAGGAGACCATCTGCCACCTCATCAGGAGCATGGCCAGGCACATGGAGGCCACACACTACTGAGCCTCATTTTGACTTGTTTTAAGGACATTACATCAAAGTTGGATCAGCCTGTAGTGTGTTTTTCCACTTTAATTTTGAGTGTGACTCCAAATCCAGACCTCCATGGGTTAATAAATGTGATTTCCATTGATAATTTTTGTGTGATTTTGTTGTCAGCACATTCAACTATGTAAAGAACAAAGTATTTAATTCATTCAGATCTAGGATGTGTCGTTTAAGTGTTCCCTCAATTTTTTTGAGCAGTATATATATATATATATATAGAGAGAGAGAGATACCGGATAGGGGTATGAGCGACCTGTGGTGTTTTTATGTTGCCTGTCCGGTATCTCTATTCTTTGTCTTGCGGCAACATACCATTGCCGTTTTATTAGGGGGCAGCTGACGCCCAAATAACTGGGAGTTTTTTTCAATTGAGAGTTTGTGTTATCACAAGTGGCGCGGCATTCTATTGCATATATATATATATATATATATATATATACTGTTTAATGTTCCATTACTTACACTATATCCCCCCTTACTCCCATATGTAATATTCCAGATTTCCCGCCAGGTTTACATACTCTGCTGGGCTTAGTTCACATGGGATTTGGCTTCGCATTCAGCTTAACAACTGAAATATTTTCAAATATGGCATTAAGGGACAAATATACTAAGCCTTGTAGAGTGATAACATGGAAAGAAATTAAGTCCTAAACAACCAGCTCCTGTTATTTTTTAAACACAGCGTGTAAAATGGCAATAATTGAATCTTTTTGGACCTGTTCACGCACTACTCTCTAACCTACATGAGACTCCCAATATCAAAAGATTTGTGGATCTTTCTCCAAAGCTACCCTCCACCTGACCTTTGCAATTCTTCCAGCAAATTGCTATCCCACATCTTGGCTCACTGCTAAAAACCTAATTGGAAGAACCCTCTTCCACCATCTCTCTCTGTCCTAAAATTGCCAAGTTGGTAGACATATTTATTATTTATTACCATTTATTTATATAGCGCACACACATTCTACAGTGCTTTACAGTGAATATATGGTCATTCACATCAGTCCCTGCCCCAATGGAGCTTACAATCTACATTCCCTACCACATGTGTGTGTGTATATATATATATATATATATATATATATATATATACACACACACACACGCACGCAGACTAGGGTTAATTTTTGTTGGGACCCAATTAACCTACCAGTATATTTTGGATTGTAGGAGGAAACCCACATAAGTACGGGGAGAATATACAAACTCCACAAAGTTCCCATGGTGGGAATCAAACCCATGACCTCAGTTCTGTCATTACACCATCCGTACTACATATATGTAATTAAGATGGAAATTACTTATCTCCATAACATAGGCCACATGCTCACCCAAGTATGGGACCCTTGGCGTCCTTACGAAGGCAGCCCTTCACCTTTACTTCCTGCACCCATCACCTCCATTGGACTCCTGCGTGATGGGATGGCACGCCTTACTTGCTCTACTTTTATGCTATTATCATGTTGCGTTAGGGACCACCAGTATCAGAGAAGCCTTGACACGGCCTAGAGGCTTAACCATATCTTTGCAAATATATGCATCGAAGATCTACAAATGTTCTATTATGATGTAGTGTTCAAGTCTTACTGCTGATACTTCTTATAACCACTCCCTTTCATGCACCTGAAAAGTATTACTAAATTGACTGAGCAGCTGCCTTTTTATACTGCTCCTACTCTTCTCAGGATTAATTTTTTTCATCTCTTCCTTCTTATAAAACTCATGGCACCCCTTTTCTGTCAACAATTTTATGTTCTTCTTAGTACTTTTCCTTTTCCTGTAGTCTTGTACCACTACCTTCGTCCCAAACACCTGCTTATGTACTATTTTACATACAACTCATGCGTATTGTTTACAGCTGTATTCATCTTATCTGCAAAGTTGGATCACTGGTATTGCTCATTGTACTATTTATGTCTAATTATGTGAGCTCTCTAAATACTTAAATAAAACCAGAATTGGAAATGTGACTTGATACATCTCCATGGTGGAAAATAATGGGATTTTGGTACCTACCGGTAAATCCTTTTCTGGTAGTCCATAGGGGATACTGGGGAATGCTTATTACAATGGGGTATAGATGAGTCCACTGGAGCCGGTGTACTTTAAGAAATCTTCAACTGACTGTGTGCTGGCTACTCCCCTCTTTGCCCCCTCCCACAGCTCAGTCTAGAAAAACTGTGCCTGAAGGAGACGGAACATACTTTGAGAGGAGGTAGAAACAGAACAAAACAATGAGAAAGAACAGAACCAGCACAACAAGAATTAGAAGGGACAGCAAAAAGCTAATCCAAAAACCAGAAACGGATAGCAAAGCTGATCCAATCTGTCACAAAAGAATTTACCTTTTGCAGGAAAATTTACGAAGCACAGAGGCAGGGACCCAGTATCCCCTATGGACTACGAGAAAAGGATTTACCGGTAGGAACCAAATCCCATTTTCTCTTGCATCCACAGGGGATACTGAGGAATGCTTATTACAATGGAGACGTCCCAGAGCTCCCTTAATGCGCGGGAGTGTGCGGAGACCCCTGCAATACTGAACGACCATACGGACTGTCCTCTGACACCAGGGTATCAAACAAATAGAATTTGACATCGTGTTTGTACCCAACCAGTTGGCAGCTCGGCCTAGGGGTAATGCTGAGACTCCCCGGGCAGCTGCCCAAGAGGATCCCACCAACCTTGAAGAGTGGGCTTTATGGAATGTGGTAGAGGCAAAGCAGTTGACGAATAAACCTGTTGGAGAGTGAGTCTGATCCAACAGCCTACTGCATGATTTGAAGCTGGGCAACCTATCTGGTTGGCATCGTAGAAATGAAAAGAGAATCTGCCGTTCTGATACGAGCAGTTCTTCTGACATAGATCTTCAGTGTTCGTACTACACCCAGTGATCTTGGAGCAGCTGAGACGTCATTAATGACCGGAACCACTATCGGTTGTTGATATGAAAAGCTGAGTGAGATATCCTTCAGCAAGAACTTCTGCTGAGTTCTGAGCTCTGCACTATGTGAAACAGAAGGTAGGGACTCTTGGCAAACAATGCCCCTAACTTTGAGCACTGAATCCAAGGCTAGCAGCATTAGTGTCTTCCATGTAAGATATCTTTCTTCTACCATTTGTAGTGGTTCAAACTAAGAAGATTGTGGGAAATCTAAAATGAGGTTTAGATCCCAAGGTGTCGGAGGTGGTACAAAAGGTGGTAATATGTGAAGCACACCTTTGAGGATTTGTCTGAACCTCTGGCATCATGGCCACCTGATTCCAGAAAAGAATTGATAAAGCTGAAATCTGAACGTGCAGTGTGCTAAACTTCGGCCCACATTCCAGTTTGAAATCCGCTGGCAGATATTGTTGTCCGTCACACCAGGAGACATACCTCAGATTCGATGGGAATGTCGTGAAGTGACTGCCTTCCTGGCTTGAAGCATAGTTAGGACTATAGCATCTGGAATGCCCTTCCTGGCTAGAATTTTCTTTTTCAACATTCATGCCGTTAAACATAGCTGGTGTAAGTCTGGGTAGACGAACAAGCCTTGTTAAGGAAAATCTTCCCGGAGTGTCAGAGGCCAGGGTTCTTCTACCAACAGGAAAATGAGATAAGCATACCAAGCTCTGAGTGGCCAGTCTGGGGCAATTAGAATTGCCTAAACTCTCTCCTATTCTCATAAAGGAAATGGAGTGAAAAGATATACTGTTTGCTAATTCCAAGGCGTCATTAGCGCATCCACTGTCGTCGCCTGTGGATCTTTTGTTCTTGAACAATAACTCTGAAGACTCTTGTTGTTCCGAGAAGCCATCATATCTAACTATGGGCATCCCCACTGATCTACTATCTGCTGGAAGACAAGAGGATGAAGAAGACCTCACTCCCCTATGTGTAGGTCGTGTCTGCAGAGAATCCACTTTCCCGTTCTACCGGTATAAAGATGGCCATGGTATCTCTTTCTGCCTTGAGAAGTATCTTTGAAACCTCTCTCATTGCTGCTCTTCCACCTCGTTCTGTACGCCACTGATGTGGCGTTGTCGGACAGTACGTGAATGTCCTGATTGTAGTAGATGGAAGGCCTGATGTAGAGCATTGTAAATTGCAGTCAGTTTCAAGATATTCATGGAGACTTAATGTGGTTTCAGAACTAATCGCACTAACGTCTGGATTCCTCAGGCTCTTTCCAGAGGAAGAAATCCCCCTAAGATACTGCGTCCAGAATCATAAACAGAAATCTATGAATAGGCTTAAAGTGGGATTTCTGTATACTGAGAATCCCCACATAATGTCTTAATAGACCTTTTGTCAAGGATGATGCTGTGCATTAGCTGTTTGCAGGATAGTGCCCTTATGAGGAAGCGTCCAGATACTAAACTATGTTTTCTGAATTAGGAGTTGTAGCCTCCTCTTCACCCTGACCTTATGAATACCTTCGGAGCTGATGAAAGACCGAAAGTTGAGGCTTAGAATTAGTAGTGGATATTTGTGCTTTAAAATTGTAGGAATGCTAGATGACCTCCGCCATGACCTCTGTGAACGGCCATATTAGTATGTGAACGCAGGCCTTCTTGATATCCAAAGATACCAAGAACTCCCCTTGTTCCAGTCCTGTGATGACTGTCCTAGCTAATTCCTTGTTGAAATTGAAGACCCTTAGGGTTGAGGGACTTCATTCAGTCTCGGAACTACCAAGCAGGCTGGAATAGAATCCCGTGTTCTCTGACAAGCTGGAACTAAAACAAATACCTGTGTTTGCAGGATTATGTGGATGGCCTCTTATAGGGATACCTCTTTCGAGGAAAACTGGTAAACCTGAAGTGAAAGCCTATTGGGCCCTACACACATACCGATCCGCCGCCAAGCTGCCCAACGGCGGATACGGCCGATGGGCGACCCGGCGGAGGTGGAAGTGAAGTTTCGGCTACATAGCACAATCTCGTCCATATTGGCCTGCATGCATAAGCGACGGGGCACCAACGATTAACGAGCGTAGGGCCGCGCATCGTTAATCATTGGTGCCTACACACAGAACAATAAATGAGTTCTCGTTCATTTCTGAACGAGAACATTCATATCGTTCTGTTTTATCTGCCAGTGTGTAGGGCCCATATGAGGCGGGTACTCTATTTAGTATCCGTGGGTGTTAACCCAGGCATCTTGGTAGGAGCTTTTCCCATGTGACTGAAATGTCTTAGGTGTGCTCCTACACTGAGATCCTCTAGGCGCGGAGGGAGAGCTTCATGCTGTAGGCCCTGCTTGTTACAGCTGATTTCCGTCACCTGGGTTCTGGGGCTACAAGCCACATTTGAGGCTCCTTCGTGGGACGACCCTGGGACTCAAACTAAGATTCTTGAGTTTACTGGCATTATGCTCTTGTGAGATGAGCCACAGAGCACATATGGCTGGGTCTCTAATCTCGCAACAGGAAATGAATGAAAAGACGCTGCAAATAAGGCCGTCTAGCTGGTGAGCTGAAAGGGAAATAAGTGGATCTGTCAGCAGTAACTTGTGAACCACTTATGTAAATCCACAAACAAACAAAACCTCCTGTCTATGGAAGGCTTTTCACCTCTCATTTGGACTCAGTATCTGTTGTCCACTGACGAAGTCACAAGGCTCTGTGGACGGAGACCGCCATTGATGTCATGCGACAGTTAATCAATCCTATCTACAAAGTGATCTCACACAATAGGTTGATGATTGCTTTTGTGTTGTGCTAAAGTGACCCATTGTGTCTGGATCTAGTTCAGACTCTAAAGGGGGGTACACACGGAGAGATCAGTGCATAAATTCTAAGCAATTACCCAATGAGAGGCTACCTTGGTGCAGTGGGTAAGCTCATAGCCCTGGCCAGGAATATGCTAAATGCCTCTGATTATTACAGGTTGAGCTAGTGTGAGATAGTGCACCTGCTACTTTTTCCCTCTGTACACTAGATTGCTTAGAAGTTAAGCACTGCCCCCACAGCGATATCGATACGTCGCTACCGCCGGTGCTAGATTGGCCCGCATGCAGGCTCAATATAGCACATCGCTCATTTCACCCGCTGGGTGAAATGAGCGGCGCCCCCCCTCGCTCAGCACACATCGCGCTATGCTGAGCGGGGGGAGAGATGTGTGCTGAGCGGTCTGTGTTAAGATTGCTCAGCCATATCTCTCCTGTCAGTACTGGCCTTAAGGGTTTTGTAATCCAGCATCCAACCGTTACAGGTCGCAGTGCCACTACCGCAGCTGTACATTATAGATTTTAGGGTGGTTTCTTTGCTACAGTCTGAAGGCTCTTTTGGTGAGGTAGCCCCTGTGTTTGATAGGCGTGAAACCAATGGATTCACTGCTAGTGGATCTTCCCAAAGCTTCCTAAATCTAGAGATGGGAATGATGACAAAAATTCCCTAGGGAATTAATTATATTGCTGCATTAATCTGTTTGAGAGCTATGAGCCACTGGAGCACTGGGTGAAGAGATTAATGAATCTTATTTCAGTAATGTCCCTATAGGTGAAATGAATGGTCGAAAACTTACATTTTCGCCTGCGCGTGTCAAAAACACGTGGACGAGCGGTGAATCCACTCATCCTTTCCAACAAGTCAGAATTAAGAAACCTGGACTGCAATCAACAGTGAAGTGTCGGAAGTACAGATGGAAATAAATATATATCGGATATAATTTTATATATATATATATATATATATATATATATAAATATTATATATATATATATATATATACTGTACATACATATACCCTTTTAAAACTGGGTATATCATTTTGGGGACACTGGGAAGGCAACAACCAATTTCTGTGGTTTGTGAAACCCCAGACTGTACGTGAGTGTCCTTATCTGGAACCTCCAGAATCTCTTTTATTGTCAAATTGAGCGTTTGCACTCCCTGAGAAGGGGTATTAGCATCTTAGATATCAAATTCATTTTACAGCTAGTATGTGTAACACTTGTGTAACATGCACATTTAAGGCATAAATGATAACAGGATTTTTCTGAACCCCCGCTCCACAGCCCTTTACAGACTTTTTAAGAGCCTGTCCTTTCTGGCAGCAGCCAGTTCTGAGGTAATATTTGTCAGTGTGGACAGCCAAACTGGTGTCTTTGTTGCGAAATTGTGACGGAGACTGATCTTGCTAATACAACATTTTCCCGACATTTTTCACAGCAAAATTACACAAACACATACACACTGGAATAAAACAAGTCTCAAACATAAGTTTACTCCGATAGTAACATGAGGAGGCACAGAGAAGGAAGAACCAGCACACTGTCTGTTTTGTTAAATAAGACCTTAGCTAGGCAGTATTATTCCGGAATCCGATAGCAATGATCCGGTTTTAATGTTCACCGCTTCCCCACATTAACCCCCCACTGTTATGACAGTCTTGGATTTGTGAGGTATGCTCAGGCTGTGGTGGTAATGCAGCCACACTGACTATCTGTGCATGATGTGTGCTGAAGGAGGGAGTGGGGGATGCTCACATCACCCAGCGGTGAAGTGAGCAATCTAACTAGATTGTGCCTGCATGCAGGTCAATCTGGTACCAGCGATAACAACTCGCGGGGCTGCACAAAGCTATCGGGCATACCCAAGGAGAGATGTGTGCTTAATTTCTAAGCAACCTAGTCAGGAGTGGCAGCAGGCTGCGGGTCCCAGGACTAGTCCTCAATCTGACTGTGGTAGATGTACCCTCAGGACAGATGTCCTGGCACCCGGGAACCAGGGCCTTATCTCTTTATTAGGTCTGGACGGGTCCCCCCCCCCCCCTTTAAGTCCTACAAAGCAGACAGGTAGTTGCCAGCTACTCTGTCTGCAAATAATAAAGTTTAAAATACATTTGAAGAAAAACTCTGGAACCCTCCAGAGATGTGACCAGCTCCGAGGGCACATTTTTCAAAAATGAGCTGTGGGAGGGGCATAGAGGGGAGGAGCCAGTCAGTTGAAGATTTCTTAAAGTGCACCAGCTCCAGCAGACCCATCTAAACCCCACTGTAATAAGCAGTCCCCAGTATCCCCTATGGATGCGAGAAAAATACTGTACTAAATATAATTCGTGCTCATGAACGCAGCTTAAATTTGTGGCGTAATAACTCCCATGTGCAGCAAACATTTACATTGTGAGCATGAAGGTTGTTCTTGAACTGAATTGGTGTAAAAAAAAACTTCTGTGCGGTCGGTTATACAATGAAAAAACATTTCAAGCATTGTATGGGTTTTCTGTTACTACTTGTGAGGAAGAAGCTATACGCAATACTGACAGAGGGTGACTATATTACTGGAAGAGCCTTCCCCCTGCAGCATGTCACAATTTCAAAATATTTTTGAATCCACAAATTGGTATATTGTACCTACTGTTAGAAAACACATTTTTCTTACCCATTTATAATCTTGTTTATCAGAAAGATGTGATGTTAGAAAACATCTCACACAAATACAAAACCCGAGAAGAACCTTTGATCTGTCAACTAATTATCCCATACCACTACACAAAGTGCAAGTTATATTTTACTAATAATGTATTGTGGTAAGTCCGGCAAACCTGCATTACTATATTGTGTTTTGCACAACTTTGTTTCATTGGTACACAGCCCTCAAGCACATAATTTTTGCCTTCATATGATGTCAGAAGAAATGTGTTACACATATAGTTAACAAAGACGACGACATGTTTGAAAAAGTTTCATAACTTTATACAGACAAGATTTTAGGGGTAACCTGAAAGACCCTCATTACTTTCATTTTTCTAGTTTTGGTTCCAAGAAACCTTGCACATCAGAAAAAATAAATTGTTCAAGTAATTAAGGCAATATAAAAAAAAACCCCAAAAACAAAAAAAATTAAGTTTTAAAAAACAAAGTATATATTGGGAAGCCACACAATGTCCCTGCAAATCAGTTAGGCTACCAGCATGAACCTGTCTCACTTAGGGGTATATTCAATTGAAGTTGAAAGCTGCCGTCTGTCAAAAAGACGTCAGTTTTCGACTTTTTTAGGTCGGAAAGGGTTCCGATCTATTCAATATAACCCCAAATTATCCGACAAGTCGAGAAACTCGACTTTTCGAAAAGCACGTGGATCTGCGGAATAGCTGCCGATCTGCGTGCTTCTGTCAAAAACGGGGCAATTTTGGCCTCCTTTTCAACCATCTCAATCTGACTTTAAAAACAGGCGGATTGAGATGAGGGAGCAGAGAGGACGAGAGGGGGGAGACCAGCGGGAAGATTGACTGCAGCGCTACAGCAGCGTAGCCAGAGGATGTGTCACAGCCACCGCCAGCAAGCAAGACCTGCTGGAGCCGGATGGCCGCTGCCGTGAGCGGCCGCTGTGACATCCTCTAGCTACGCTGCTATAGCTGCTGCTGTAGCACTACTCTCCCCCGTCTCAGCTCCCGCATCTCAATTCAACTTTTTTTTTTAAGTCGAATTGAGATGGCATTGAATAGCCCTTATCGCATCCGATCCGACTTCAATTGAATATACCCCTTAGGCTTTTGACAAGGCCACTTCTTAGAGATCTGCTTATAAAGAAATTGACTCAGGAAGATTTTTTCGCTTAAGGCAGTTGTTCCCAAATGGTTTTTGTTTTTTATCATGGTACCCTAGAGGCAGCCCTGGCGAACCTGAGGCTCTTCAGCTGCTGTGAAACAGCATGTCCCAGCGGGAGGCATTTGGTAAGCCAGCTGGCTGGATCCCAGCGCTCAGCATACCGGCGCCAGGATCCCGACAGCCGGCATACCTACAATTATTCTCCCGCTTGAATCCACAACGCCCCTGGTGGGAGAATAAATAGCGTGGCGCACCACTGTGCCCGCAGCGTGGCAAGCCTGCAAGGGGCTCTTTTGCACTCCCCCCGCTGACCCATGCCGGTGGCCGGGATCCCGACTGCCGGCATAATGTAATACACCAGTCCCAGCATGCCCTGCCACAGCTTCAGCAATCCCTAATAGCAAGACTGTGGCAGGGGATTCTGGGACTTGTGGCCCTTCAGCTGTTGTGAAGTTAAAAGTCCCAGAATTCCCTGCCACAGTCTTGCTATTAGGGATTGCTAAAACTGTGGCAGGGCATGCTGGGACATGCAGTATCACAACAGCTAAATAGCCACACAAAAAAACTAGAATACTGCTGTCAGCGCCTATAAATAATAAAAAATAATAAATAATAAAAAAACTCTAAATGAATAGAATGAAGCTCTTGGGAGACTGCGCTGCCGTGCACAATTTGTGAACGTGATAATGGGAATGAAGAACTAACAAACGGCTGCGCTGTGTCTCAAGAGAAAAATAATAAATAAAAAGATGAGAGCCGTTATAAAAAAGCTAATTTATTAACCATAATAAGGTTAAGAAAACTGATTATGAACAAACATACATGTATCTATAAAAGCACCTGGGTGGTCTATGTAAAGATCTTATTTTTCAATAATTGAAAGCAGTCTTTGGAAAAGATCCACAGTCACTGAAAGCTGATAAGGGTAGTGGTTGGTATAAGTAAAAACCGCTCCTGAATTTTCAATTAATCGATCTCACCGGGTTCGGTCATAAATGCTTGTTATTACCTCTCTCTGTGGGCTGGTGTTTGGACCGAGTGTCCTCGGTCCAAGTCCTGCAATGCCCACGGGCGCTCAGCAGCGGGAGGAAAAGAGGAGAACCAAGCCGCCAATAACGATGTCTGGCCGGGAGCGGTGTAAGGCACTACCGCAGTCAGTGGAGGAAAACCCGTCAGAAGGAAATCAGATGGATCCGTGCTTGTGGATTCAAAGAGAGACCTCAGCAGGTGTACTGGAGGAGGAGTCCTAACGCGTTTCGTCACGCTCCACGTGACTTTATCAAAGGTATAAAGTCACGGTTGGCCAGTCCTGCAGCATTTTCTTCTACAACCCTAGGGCAAAAGTTTAATAATGAAAGTAAATGTTGCTTACCTGTCACCCTTAGTGTCAGTTATGTGAAGGTGGACAGGGCTGTTCTTCTGCTAGTCCACATAACTTTATCACTTGCAGCTGACAGCACTGGTTTTGCCAGTCACACTAATCATACATAATTTGATTTGGTCCTCTCCCACCAACCTATGGCACCCCGTACATGTGCCCCACAGCACACAATTTGGGAATCACTGCATTAAAGTTTTTTTTTTTTTTTAACCAGATCACCTAAAATTATAATTGGAGAAGGTACAGATTTGTGATAAATCACTATAAATTTTATTTTCTATTTGGCTACTGCTGTATATGAAAGATGAATTATACATATCTTAGTTACAGGACCATACCTAACTACTGAAATAATATTGTTAATCTTTCTATTCTCACATTCACTTCCTGGCAGAAAGGTCATCACCTTACCATACATTATCCTAGGTACACTGCCTAATAAACAAAGAAACGTGACGTATAAGGATATGATAATCTGTAAAATAAGATTTTACTCACCAGTAAATCTATTTCTCGTAGTCCGTAGTGGATGCTGGGGACTCCGTAAGGACCATGGGGAATAGCGGCTCCGCAGGAGACAGGGCACAGCTAAGAAAGATTTAGGACTACCTGGTGTGCACTGGCTCCTCCCACTATGACTCTCCTCCAGACTTCAGTAAGGATACTGTGTCCGGAAGAGCTGACACAATAAGGAAGGATTTTGAATCCCGGGTAAGACTCATACCAGCCACACCAATCACACCGTATAACTCGTGATAATATACCCAGTTAACAGTATGAACACAACAGAGCCTCTCAAAAGATGGCTCAACAATAACCCTTGTAGTTAACAATAACTATATACAAGTATTGCAGACAGTCCGCACTTGGGACGGGCGCCCAGCATCCACTATGGACTACGAGAAATAGATTTACCGGTGAGTAAAATCTTATTTTCTCTGACGTCCTAGTGGATGCTGGGGACTCCGTAAGGACCATGGGGATTATACCAAAGCTCCCAAACGGGCGGGAGAGTGCGGATGACTCTGCAGCACCGAATGAGAGAACTCAAGGTCCTCCTCAGCCAGGGTATCAAATTTGTAGAATTTTGCAAACGTGTTTGCCCCTGACCAAGTAGCAGCTCGGCAAAGTTGTAAAGCCGAGACCCCTCGGGCAGCCGCCCAAGAAGAGCCCACTTTCCTCGTGGAATGGGCTTTTACAGATTTAGGCTGCGGCAGGCCAGCCACAGAATGTGCAAGCTGAATTGTGCTACAAATCCAGCGAGCAATAGTCTGCTTTGAAGCAGGAGCACCCATCTTGTTTGGTGCATACAGGATAAATAGCGAGTCAGTCTTCCTGACTCCAGCCGTCCTGGAAACATACATTTTCAAGGCCCTGACTACGTCCAGTAACTTGGAGTCCTCCAAGTCCCTAGTAGCCGCAGGCACCACGATAGGTTGGTTCAAGTGAAAAGCTGATACCACCTTAGGAAGAAACTGAGGACGAGTCCTCAATTCTGCCCTATCCATATGGAAAATCAAATAGGGGCTTTTACATGACAAAGCCGCCAATTCTGACACACGCCTTGCCGAAGCCAAGGCCAAAAGCATGACCACTTTCCACGTGAGATATTTTAAATCCATGGTTTTGAGTGGCTCAAACCAATGTGACTTTAGGAAACCCAACACCACGTTGAGGTCCCACGGTGCCACTGGAGGCACAAAAGGAGGCTGAATATGCAGCACTCCCTTGACAAAAGTCTGAACTTCAGGCAGTGAAGCCAATTCTTTTTGGAAGAAAATGGATAGGGCCGAAATCTGGACCTTAATGGAACCCAGTTTTAGGCCCATAGTCACCCCTGACTGTAGGAAGTGCAGAAATCGACCTAGCTGGAACTCTTCCGTTGGGGCCTTCCTGGCTTCACACCACGCAACATATTTTCGCCATATGCGGTGATAATGTTGTACGGTTACATCTTTTCTAGCTTTAATAAGCGTAGGAATGACTTCCTCCGGAATACCCTTTTCTTTTAGGATCCGGTGTTCAACCGCCATGCCGTTAAACGCAGCCGCGGTAAGTCTTGGAACAGACAGGGCCCCTGCAGCAGCAGGTCCTGTCTGAGCGGCAGAGGCCATGGGTCCTCTGAGATTAATTCTTGAAGTTCCGGGTACCAAGACCTTCTTGGCCAATCTGGAACAATGAGAATAGTTCTTACTCCTCTTTTCTTTATTATCCTCAGTACCTTGGGTATGAGAGGAAGAGGAGGGAACACATAAACCGACCGGTACACCCACGGTGTCACTAGAGCGTCCACAGCTATCGCCTGAGGGTCTCTTGACCTGGCGCAATATTTTTCTAGCTTTTTGTTTAAGCGGGACGCCATCATGTCCACCTGTGGCTTTTCCCAACGGTTTACAATCAGTTGGAAGACTTCTGGATGAAGTCCCCACTCTTCCGGGTGGAGGTCGTGCCTGCTGAGGAAGTCTGCTTCCCAGTTGTCCACTCCCGGAATGAACACTGCTGACAGTGCTAACACGTGATTTTCCGCCAATCGGAGAATCCTTGTGGCTTCTGCCATCGCCGTCCTGCTTCTTGTGCCGCCCTGTCGATTTACATGGGCGACTGCCGTGATGTTGTCTGGCTGGATCAGAACCGGCTAGTTTTGAAGCAGGGGCTTTGCTTGACTTAGGGCATTGTAAATGGCCCTCAGTTCCAGAACATTTATGTGTAGGGAAGTCTCCTGACTTGACCAAAGTCCTTGGAAGTTTCTTCCCCATGTGACTGCACCCCAGCCCCGAAGGCTGGCATCCGTGGTCACCAGGACCCAGTCATGTATGCCGAATCTGCGGCCCTCTCTGAGATGAGCACTCTGCAGCCACCACAGCAGAGACACCCTGGTCCTTGGAGACAGGGTTATCAACCGATGCATTTGAAGATGCGATCCGGACCATTGGTCCAACAGGTCCCACTGAAAGGTTCTGGCATGGAACCTGCCGAATGGAATCGCTTCGTAGGAAGCTACCATCTTTCCCAGGACTCGCGTGTAATGATGCACCGACACCTGTTTTGGTTTCAGGAGGCCTCTCACTAGAGATGACAGCTCCTTGGCTTTCTCCTCTGGGAGAAACACTTTTTTCTGGACTGTGTCCAGAATCATCCCCAGGAACAGTAGACGTGTCGCCGGAACCAGCTGAGACTTTGGAATATTCAGAATCCAACCGTGCTGGTGTAGCACCTCCTGAGATAATGCTACGCCGACCAACTACTGCTCTCTGGACCTCGCCCTTATCAGGAGATCGTCCAAGTATGGGATAATTAAAACTCCCTTTTTCCGAAGGAGTATCATCATTTCGGCCATTACCTTGGTAAATACCCTCGGTGCCGTGGACAGGCCGAACGGCAACGTTTGGAATTGGTAATGACAATCCTGTACCACAAATCTGAGGTACTCCTGGTGAGGATGGTAAATGGGGACATGCAGGTAAGCATCCTTGATGTCCAGAGATACCATGTAATCTCCCTCTTCCAGGCTTGCAATAACCGCCCTGAGCGATTCCATCTTGAACTTGAATTTTCTTAAATATGTGTTCAAGGATTTCAAATTTAAAATGGGTCTCACCGAACCGTCCGGTTTCGGTACCACAAACATTGTGGAATAGTAACCCCGTCCTTGTTGAAGTAGGGGCACCTTGACTATCACCTGCTGGGAATACAGCTTGTGAATTGCCTCTAACACAGCCTCCCTTTCTGAAGGAGTCGTTGGATAAGGCAGATTTGAGGAAACGGCGGGGGGGGGGGGGGGGGGATGTCTCGAATTCCAGCCTGTACCCCTGAGATACCACTTGAAGGATCCAGGGATCTACCTGTGAGCGAGCCCACTGATTGCTGAAGTTTTTGAGACGGCCCCCCACCGTACCTGGCTCCGCCTGCTGAGCCCTAGCGTCATGCGGCGGACTTAGCAGAAGAAGCGGGGGAGGACTTTTGTTCCTGGGAAGTGGCTGTATGCTGCAGCTTTTTTCCCCTACCTCTGCCTCTGGGCAGAAAGGACGCGCCTCTACCCCGTCTGCTCTTTTGGGGGCGAAAGGACTGCACCTGATAATACGGTGCTCTCTTTGGTTGTGAGGGGACATGTGGCAAAAATGCCGACTTCCCAGCTGTTGCTGTGGACACTAAGTCTGAAAGACCATCCCCGAACAACTCCTCACCCTTATAAGGCAAAACTTCCATGTGCCTTTTAGAATCTGCATCACCTGTCCACTGCCGGGTCCATAACCCTCTCCTGGCACAAATGGACAGTGCACTTATTTTTGATGCCAGCCGGCAAATATCCCTCTGTGCATCTCTTATGTAAAAGACAGCGTCTTTAATATGCTCTACGTTTAGCAATAGTGTCCCTGTCTAGGGTGTCAATGTTTTCTGACATGGAGTCTGACCAAGCAGCTGCTGCACTGCACATCCATGCTGAGGCAATAGCTGGTCTCAGTATAATACCAGTGTGTGTATATATAGCTTTCTGGAGAGCCTCCTGCTTTCTGTCAGCAGGTTCCTTTAGGGCGGCCGTATCCTGGGACGGCATTGCCACCTTTTTTGATAAGCGCGTAAGTGCTTTATCCACCCTAGGGGTGTTTCCCAACGTGACCTATCCTCTGGCGAGAAAGGGTACGCCATTAGTAATTTTTTTTAAATTACCAATTTTTTATCGGGGGAAGCCCACGCTAGTTCACACACTTCATTCAATTCTTCAGAAGGGGGAAAAACTACTGGTAGTTTTTTCTCCCCAAACATAATACCCTTTTTTGTGGTACCTGGGGTCACCTCAGAAATGTGTAAAACATTTTTCATTGCCTCAATCATATAACGAGTGGCCCTATTGGACATTACATTAGTCTCTTCGTCGTCGACACTGGTATCAGTATCCGTGTCGACATCTGTGTCTGCCATCTGAGGTAGCGGGCGTTTTAGAGCCCCTGATGACTTTTGAGACGTCTGGGCAGGCACGGGCTGAGAAGCCGGCTGCCCCGCATTTGGCATGTCGTCAAATTTTTTATGTAAGGAGTCGACACTTTCGCGTAATTCCTTCCACAAGTCCATCCACTCCGGTGTCTGCCCCGCAGGGGGTGACAACATATTTATAGGCACCTGCTCCTCCTCCACCTAAGTCTCATCAAACATGTCGACACAGCCGTACCGACACACCGCACACACACAGGGAATGCTCTGACAGAAGACAGGACCCCACCAAGCCCTTTGGGGGGAGAGAGTATGCCAGCACACACCAGAGCGCTATATAAATCAGGGATTAATTAAATTATATCCCCTTATAGCTGCTATATGTATATTGCGCCTAAATTTAGTGCCCCCCTCTCTTTTTTACCCTTTTCTGTAGTGTAGACTGCAGGGAAGAGCCAGGGAGCTTCCTTCCAGTGGAGCTGTGAGGGAGAAATGGCGCCAGTGTGCTGAGGGAGATAGCTCCACCCCTTTTTCGGCTGACTTTTCTCCCGCTTTTTTTATGGATTCTGGCAGGGGTATTTATCACATATATAGCCTCTAGGGCTATATATTGTGATATATTTGCCAGCCAAGGTGTATTTATTGCTTCTCAGGGCACCCCCCCCCCAGCGCCCTGCACCCTCAGTGACCGGAGTGTGAAGTGTGTATGAGGAGCAATGGCGCGCAGCTGCAGTGCTGTGCGCTACCTTGGCGAAGACTGATGTCTTCTGCCGCCGATTTTCCGGATTCTTCGTTGCTTCTGGCTCTGTAAGGGAGCCGGCGGCGCGGCTCCGGGACCGAACACCAATGGCCGGTTCCATGCGGTCGATCCCTCTGGAGCTAATGGTGTCCAGTAGCCTAAGAAGCCCAAGCTACCACCAGTTAGGTAGGTTCGCTTCTTCTCCCCTTAGTCCCTCGCTGCAGTGAGTCTGTTGCCAGCAGATCTCACTGTAAAATAAAAAACCTAAAATATACTTTCTCTCTAGGAGCTCAGGAGAGCCCCTAGTGTGCATCCAGCTCAGCCGGGCACAAGATTCTAACTGAAGTCTGGAGGAGGGTCATAGTGGGAGGAGCCAGTGCACACCAGGTAGTCCTAAATCTTTCTTAGCTGTGCCCAGTCTCCTGCGGAGCCGCTATTCCCCGTGGTCCTTACGGAGTCTCCAGCATCCACTAGGACGTCAGAGAAAACTGCAGTTTATAAGCAAGAAGATTTTATTTATACTCACCATAAAAAACAATTCTTGAGTCAATCTGGGAAACACTGCAGGTCTAAAAAGGAGGCTGAGGAGTAATCACTAAATTGGATCTGATATCCCCATCCCTCTAATGCCGGGTACACACGTAGCTATGTGTCGAGCGATCACAGACCGTTCAGCACACAGCGTGATGTGTAATGAGCGAGGGGGTGGGGGGACGCTCACATCATGCATCGGCCAACCTAGTACCAGCGATAGCAACTCGCGGGGCCGCACATCACCATCAGGCATACAAACGGAGAGATGTGCGCTTCATTTCTAAGCAGTCTAGTGAGATTGCTTAGAATTTAAGCACACATTGCTACGTGTGTACCCCCCCCCCCCCCCCCCTTAAGACTTCCGACCTGTCCAGCAAGTCCGTTCTTTATCAAACAAAACTGAAAGGAGACAACCACAACAACAAACCAGGGATTGGGAACGTAATGTACCCAGCTTGCCGAAAGATATTTTCATTTTATTATAATTACAAAAGAAAAAAAAATCCTCTTTAATCCTATCTATTGCGAGGGGGGGACTGTGGGCCTCTCAAAGGCAAGCCTCAGGAGTTACACAGGCAAAACCAGGTCACTTTTGCCTTGTAAATGATTGGAGGAGTTTTAAAACTAGCAGCCGGCTCGCAGGAATTCCCCAACAAACTGCATCTTGAAGGTTATCACATTTTGCCCGAAAAAAACATCCTGCCTGCATCACTATATAGTGCCTATCAAAATAGCCCCTGGTGCAAACGCTGCACTAGAGACAAGAGAAACATAGCAGAGATGCCCACACAGAACTGGAAGATGAAACTCTGAGAGGAAAAACCGACCACCAAGCAAAGCAACAATATCCCAACAGAGCAGCCTAGTGACAAGAACTTGGGAAAGGTACAGAGAAAGCACAGCTAGAAAGCATAGGAGCAAACAAGAATCTGTAAAGAAACCCAGCCTCTGCAAACAGATTGGCTGAAACGGATACCTCAAACAGGAGCTTGCAAACCCACAGAGAAACTGCTGGATGGATGGCACTAACAGGGTCCATCCAAGGATTTCCAGACCAGAGTACAAATGCTCCAGAAGAAACCTGAAGAGTAAGAGACGATGACATCTCGAAGAGGTAGAATATCCTGAACTATAGCAGGTAGAACCTGAAACCATGAGCACAACCATAGGAGCACAATAAAACAACAGAGAAGAAATGGATGTGCAGTAAGACACACTAGCATCACCATAAAAGTATGCAGCAAAAGCTGCACCTTCACGAGAATAATGAACAGAAAAGGAGTGACAGACTTGCCTAGGTAACTCCAGCAAACAATGCTGGCCAATGACAGAGACAAAAGACTGCAATCTCAATGATGAACCTAAATCTCCAGAAGAGGATAAGAGACCACCTGATGGAGAACAAAACAGAAACTCGATCAAAACCACAAATACAAGAGAAAAAGCTCCCAAACCTAAAGCTCAGAAATGACAAACCAGGTAGGAATTCACAGTCCTTAAGTAAGGAGCCAATCACCCAGACTTCTGGTAGACCAGAAAATGTTCAGTAACTATCCAGACGTTGTACAGGCCTAGGTGCAGGAGCCCTGTATCTGCCAGCTACAACAAAGAAAAGTCACTACTCATTCCAAACAATTGCAACCCCAACATTCAGAAGTCCCAGGTTCAAAACTGGGGTAGCTGCCCTGTAACTAGTGTCACCATATCGTGGATACCAGTCAACTTAACCGCTAGGTCCTGGGAATGGCTACCCACTACTCCTGCCACACTGCGGGAGAGGCAAGTCAGTCCTATAGGGGGGGGGGGGGGGGGGGGGGGGGGGGGTGGAAATACCTCTCACTAGTCTAGCCTAGATAGGACAAAGAAAAAGCAGGCGAAACTGCTGGGCACATGAACCTTTGGTGACCGCAATCACATGGTCTTAGCCCCCAAGACACCAGGGAGGTCTTGCCCTACATTTGGACATCTGAATTCAGATTCAATAAGCTCAATTTGCATTAAAAAAAAAAAGAACTTGTCAGAGACAGTACTGAACCTATTAAGAGATGTATGTCATTCGTGCTGGCACGAAAAAAAAAAAAAAAAACTGACTAGCTGGTAGAGGTGGGAGGACTAGTTTAAGCACCAATAAATTAACTATTCAGTGGCTACTTCTCAGCCTTCTCTCCCCAGTCTGCAGTGTCCCCCAGATAGTACTAAAGAGGAAACTATAGTATTTATTCTAAACAAAACATTCTCACAGAACTATGCAATGGAACATCAGTAATCTAATGCTCTGGCCACTGATCTTCTCTACCTATAACACATTTGGAGGCTAACTGGATAACAAATGTGCCATAACAAATGCTAGACAACCCAGATTTAGGGACAAAAATAGGATTTTAATACCTACCGATAAATCCTTTTCTCTTAGTCCGTAGAGGATGCTTCAAGAACCATGGGGTATAGACGGGATCCGCAGGAGACATGGGCACTTTAAGACTTTAAATGGGTGTGAACTGGCTCCTCCCTCTATGTCCCTCCTCCAGACTCCAGTTATAGGAACTGTGCCCATGGAGACGGACATTTCGAGGAAAAGGATTTATTTAATTTTTTTAAACTAAGGTGAGATACAGACCAGCTCACACCTCAAACACGCCGTACAACATGGCATTCAACAACAACGCATGCAACGGCATGAATAACATCAGCCACAGACTGACTGAACTCAACACAACATGTGTGTAACCATAACCAACAACTGCAGATACAGCCCGCACTGGGACGGGCGCCCAGCATCCTCTACGGACTAAGAGAAAAGGATTTACCGGTAGGTATTAAAATCCTATTTTCTCATACGTCCTAGAGGATGCTGGGGATGCTTCAAGAACCATGGAGTTTATACCAAAGCTCTAGAGTGGGCGGGAGAGTGCGGATGACTCTGCAGCACCAATTGACCAAACAAGAGGTTCTCCTCAGCCAGGGTATCAAACTTGTAAAACTTCGCAAAAGTGTTTGATCCCGACCAAGTAGCAGCTCGGCAAAGCTGTTACGCCGAGACCCCTCGGGCAGCCGCCCAGGATGAGCCCACCTTTTTGGTAGAATGGGCCTTCACAGATTTCAGTAACGGCAATCCTGCCGTAGAGTGAGCTTGCTGAATCGTATTACAGATCCAGCGTGCAATAGTCTGCTTGGAAGCAGGAGCCCCAATCTTGTTGGGAGCCCATAGGACAAACAGAGCTCTGTTTTCCTAATCTGAGCCATTCTGGTGACATAGATTTTCAAAGATCTGACCACATCAAGAGACTTTGATTCCGCCAAGGCGTCAGTAGCCACTGGCACCACAATAGGCTGGTTTACGTGAAACGATGAAACCACTTTTGGCAGAAATTGCTGACGAGTCCTCAACTCCGCTCTATCTGCATGAAAGATTAAATAGGGGCTTTTGTGAGACAAAGCCGCCAATTCAGACACCCGCCTTGCAGATGCCAAGGTCAACAGCATGACTACTTTCCAAGTAAGGAATTTCAACTCAACCTTACGTAAAGGTTCAAACCAATGATATTGCAGGAACTGCAACACCACATTAAGGATCCCATGGTGCCACTGGGTGCACAAAGGGAGGTTGGATGTGCAGCACGCCCTTCACGAAGGTCTGAACTTCTGGTAGGGAGGCCAATTCTTTATGAAAAAAGATTGATAAGGCCAAAATTTGTACTTTAAATGGAGCCTAACTTTAGGCCCGCATCCACACCTGCTTGCAAAAAATGGAGCAAACGCCCCAGCTGAAAATCCTCCGTAAGGAGCCTTCTTGGATTAACACCAAGACACACATTTCCTCCAAATACGGTGGTAATGCTTTGCCGTTACTTCTTTTCTAGCCTGAAGAAGTGTGGGAATGACTTCACTGGGAATACCCTTTCGGGCTAGGATTTGGCGTTCAACCGCCATGCCGTCAAATGCAGCCGCGGTAAGTCTTGATACACGCACCCGTAGAGGAAGAGGCCAGAGATCTTCTATGAGCAACCCCTGAAGATCTGGATACCAGGCCCTCTTTGGCCAGTCTGGAACAATGATTATCGCCTGAACCCTTGTTCTTCTTATAATCTTTATCACCTTTGGTATGAGTGGAAGTGGAGGGAACACATAGACCGACGTAAACACCCATGGTGTCACTAGGGCGTCCACCGCTATTGCTTTAGGGTCCCTCGACTTGGAACAATATCTCTGAAGTTTCTTGTTGAGGCGAGACGCCATCATGTCTATTTGAGGAGTTCCCCCAACGACTTGTCACTTCTGCAAAGACCTCTTGATGAAGACCCCACTCTCCTGGATGGAGATAGTGTCTGCTGAGGAAGTCTGCTTCCCAGTTGTCCACTCCTGGAATGAAGACTACTGACAGAGCGCTTGCATGCCTCTCCGCCCAGCGAAGAACTTTTGTGGCCTCGGCCATCGCAGCTCTGCTCTTTGTTCTGCCCTGGCGGTTTATGTATGCCACTGCTGTTATGTTGTCTGACTGAATCAAGACGGGCAGACCGCGAAGATGTTGCGCTTGCAGAATGCCGTTGTAAATGGCCCTTAATTCCAGAATGTTTATGTGCAGACAAGCTTCCTGGCTTGACCATTTTCCCTGAAAATTTCTCCCCTGTGTGACTGCTCCCAAGCCTCGGAGATTTGCATCTGTGATCACCAGGATCCAATCCTGAATCCCAAACCTGCGTCCCTCTAGGAGGTGAGAACTGTGCAGCCACCACAGGAGGGAGATCCTGGTCCTGCAAGATAGGATTATTTTCCGGTGTATGTCCAGGTGAGACCCGGACCACTTGTCCAACAGGTCCCACTGAAACACTCTGGCATTGAACCTGCCAAACTGAATGGCTTCGTAGGCCGCCATCATCTTCCCCAGCAACGAGTGCATTGAAGAATCGACACTTGCCGGTTTCAGAACCTGTTTTACCATGTTCTATATTTCCAGAGCTTTTTCCTCTGTAAGAAAAACTCTAATTCTGTATCCAGAATCATACCCAGGAACAACAATCGTGTTGTCAGAACCAACTGTGATTTTGGCAAGTTTAGGAGCCAAGCATGTTGTTGCAGAATCGTCAGTGAGAGCGCAACGTTTTTCAGCAATTGGTCCTTGGATCTCTCCTTTATGAGGAGATCGTCCAAGTACGGGATAATTGTGATTCCCTGCTTGCGCAGGAGAACCATCATTTCCGCCATAACCTTGGTGAAAATACTCGGAGCCGTGGACAGACCAAATGACAACGTCTGAAATTGGTAATGACAATCCTGAACAGCAAACCTCAGGTAAGCCTGATGTGGAGGATATATTGGGACGTGTAAGTAGGCATCCTTTATGTCGACCGAGACCATAAAATCCCCCTCCTCCAGACTGGAGATCACTGCTCGGAGAGATTCCATCTTGAATTTGAATTTTTTTTAGAAAGAAATTGAGGGATTTTAGGTTCAGAATCGGTCTGACTGAGCCATCCGGCTTTGGGACCACGAACAGGCTCGAATACCCCTGCTGTGAAGGGGGTACCATGACAATGACTTGATTTTGACACAGCTTTAGTATTGCAGCGCATACTACCTCCCTTTCTGGAAGAGAAGCTGGCAAGGCAGATTTGAAAAATCGGTGAGGGGGCACGTCTTGAAACTCTAATTTGTACCCTTGGGTTACTATTTCTAATATCCAAGGATCCAGGGCCAAGCGAACCCAGACCTGCCTGAAGAGTTTGAGACGTGCCCCCACCGGTGCGGACTCCCGCAGAGGAGCCCCAGCGTCATGCGGTGGATTTGGTAGAAGCCGGTGAGGACTTCTGTTCCTGGGAACTTGCCACGGCTTGTGACCTTTTTCCCCTTCCTCTCGCAGCAAGGAAGGAGGACCCTCGTCCTTTTTTGTATTTATTGGGCCGAAAGGACTGCATCTGATAGTGGGGCGTTTTCTTTTGTTGTGCAGGAACATAAGGTAAAAATGATGACTTACCCGCGGTAGCCGTAGATACCAGGTCAGTGAGGCAGTCACAAACAAGACACTACCGTTAAACGGTAGAGACTCCATAGTCTTCTTAGAGTCAGCATCAGCATTCCATTGATGAATCCACAATGCCCTCCTAGCCGAGACTGCCATGGCATTGGCTCTTGATCCCAAAAGGCCAATAGTCCTTGCAGCTTCTTCTGCCCACTTTTCAATAGCGCTACTCACCCATGCCGAAGCAACGGCAGGCCTGAGTAGCGAACCTGTAGTGACCTAAATGGATTTTAGTGTATTTTCCTGCTTACAATCCGCAGGATCCTTTAGGGCTGCCGTGTCAGGAGACGGAAGCGCTACCTTTTTGAACAGACGCGATAGAGCTTTGTCCACCGTGGGGGTTGACTCCCACTTTTCCCTGTCCCTAGAGGGGAACGGATATGCCACCGGAATTCTTTTGGGAACCTGTACCTTCTTGTCAGGATTTTCCCAAGCCTTTTCAAAAAGAGCGTTCAGTTCATGAGAGGGAGGAAACGTTACCTCAGGTTTCTTTCCTTTAAACATACAGACCCTTGTATCAGGAACAGCAGGGTCCTCCGTGATATGTAATACGTCTTTTATCACCACAATCATGTACTGAATGCTCTTAGCCAGTTTAGGATTTAATCCGGCATCACTATAGTCGACACTGGAATCAGAGTCCGTGTCGGTATCTGTATCTGCTATCTGGGTAAATGCACGTTTCTGTGACCCCGAAGGAGTCTGAGCTTGCGACAATGCATCCTCTATGGATTTTCTCCATATCTGGTTCTTAGACTCAGATTTATCTAATCTCTTAGTCAACCGAGCCACATTTGCATTCAAAACACTCAACATATTTACCCAATCAGCCGTCGGCAGTGCCGACACGGTCACTCCCAATCTTTTCTGTCCCCACTCCAGCCTCCTCCTGGGAAGAGCACTCAGCCTCAGACATGTCAACACACGCGTACCGACACCACAACCACACTGGGGCTATAGCAGACAGACTCACAGCAAAGCCTGTTAGAGAAACACAGAGGGAGTTCTGCCAGCTCACAACCCAGCGCCTATCCCGGTTCTGAAGCGTGTAATATACTGCCCAGACCTGTTAGCGGTTTTAAATTCAATAAAATAGCACCAAATCACTTGTCCCCCTCCCCGTTTTGCACCCTATTACTTGTACAGCAATGTGGGAGGCCAGGCTTCGCATCTCTGCAGCTGTGAAGAGAAAATGGTGCTGGTCAGAATTGTGAGGGCTAAGCCACACCCCTTTAATGGCGTGCTTCAGTCCCGCTTATTTTTATATATTTATACTGGCGGGGGGTCTGTATTTAGTGCCCAGGCACTGTATCCTCTTGTGCCAGTCGCTATTGAGGTTTTATGCTGCCCAGGGCGCCCCCCCTGCGCCCTGCAGTGCCGTTTTGTATGTGGGAGCATGGCCCGCTGGGCGGTACCTCAAAAGCCGTCACTGAAATCTTCTGCTGTCATTGAAGTCTTCTGATCTTCTACTCACCCGGCTTCTGACTTCTGGCTCTGCAAGGGGGGTGGCGGCACGGCTCCGGGAACAAGCATCTAGGCGTACCTAGCGATCAGACCCTCTGGAGCTAATGGTGTCCAGTAGCCTAAGAAGCAGAGCCCTGAAACTCACAGAAGTAGGTATGCTTCTCTCCCCTCAGTCCCACGATGCAGGGAGCCTGTTGCCAGCAGGTCTCCCTGAAAATAATAAACCTAACAAAAATAGCTTAAGGCAACTTTGTAAACAAAAGCAGCTAATGGTAGATACACGATTACATTGTAAAGCTAGTTATACTTTTACATCAATATGGGAAAACCTGTATGGCCTGGCCATTCAAATTATGACCTAGAATAAGGGTTAGTAGCCATTCTGGGCCTATGCATACAGACTCGCAGCACATTAGCTTTAGAGCAGCTTCCCTTCCCATCAAAACTACATCACGTTGGCCTCAGAAGAATGGCTGTGCTTTTGAAAACCTTAACTTATGAAAAATGGATTGAATCGGAAAAACATGATATAATGGAGGGAATTGTGCAAAACTAATAAAATGACTGTATTTAACAATTAACTAAACCAACACTGCATTACTGTAGAAGCCCCACTAAGTTCTACCTAATATAATATGAAAATAAAAATAAGAAGTTTGCAGAACAAGGATTTTGAAAAGAAAGACTATTCAAAGCTGTCTGAATGCTTTCTGTACCTGAACAAGGAAATGATTTAAGTCAGAAACGGATTGTTTTCATTTTAATCACATAATTTGAAATGGAAATAAAAGAGGGAAAACTATTTACCAATGACAATGAGAGGCTAAATTCTGCACATTCCAATTTATTAAAAAGGGCACGTACATATTGAGACAGGTTTTCTTCAAACATAGCGGTCAGATGGCACAAATATGTAGTGGTCTCAATGGATGAATGGCAGAAGAAGGACTTCTGTAGTTCTAGTCTAGCCACAGCTAGAAAATGAAAAGAGAAGTCTGGAAAGGTAAAAATGTTTGACATCTATCCAGGCCTTAAACAGCCATGATGCAGGTTACCGCCAGGAAGGAGAGATTCTAGAAAGAGACCCAGTGCTTTGAAGGGCATATGGCATTATAAAGAGTGACTGTACACTCAAAAGGTTGATATATCCATTTTGTTTTTGTGCTTTAAATTTATTTAAATTAAATAGTGTTATTTTAATGGGTACTTTGACGGAAATACACACATTGTTTATTAATCAGTAACAAAACACTGAGGGATATTACAGAGTACTGTACTTTACATAAAGCCTTAGGAATGGAATTATGGAGATCAGCCATGCTGTAGACATCAGTAGTTTATTGTTGACTGTTATTTTCAACACATTCAGAATATGGATACTGAAGTAAAAAAAAAAAAAATATATATATATATAGATATATGAAAAAACCACGCTCCAGAAGACTAAAATCTACTGACATAATGTTAACACATTACAGCAATAAAGATGGCAAATCGTTCACCACTGTCTTCTACAGCTAGATAATCATAGTACGCCAAATGTGCTGAAACAGAAGTGCAATGATTGGTTATTACAATAAACAAATTAACTGCCCCACACAATAATGAAAGTGGAAACTGCCACCATGTTGGATGAGGTACATTTACTGAAAGATTAAGACAACAATTAAATGTACATAGTAAATTAGGTGAACAATCACCAGGTAAACGTCTCCGATGAATAAAGGTTTATTCAAGGTATACCAACATAAGTCAGACATGAAAGTTTAATGGCTCCAATACTCCTCTAGCATGGTATGTTACACTTATTCGCAAGTCCTGTTCCGTTTGCAGTTACAGATTATGACTGGGGTTCACCATCAGAAAAATATAAAATAAAAATTGAGAACAAAATAAGAAAAAAAAACAAAAACACAACTACTTGCAAACTTTACCACTGAGGTTGGAATGTAGCTAAAAGTCAGTCCACATTTCATTGTATGCTAAGGAATTCAAGTACAATACATCCAGGTAACAGATTACAGATGTAATACTTCTAAAATAATATATATATATATATATATATATATATACATATATATATAAGCGCCACAAGAGATCTGTCTCCCAGAAATGTATGAAATAGTGCAAGACTTGATATCAAAAACAGAAGACCTCAAGTGTAAATGTAGTAAAATCATAATTAAAAAAATAAAACCTGACATATGCAAGAGTCTGATTTCGCCTAGGGAACTGGAGAGAATACATTTGTGCACAATCATTAGTTTTCGGAAGAGGCTCAGCAAACAGTTGCATAAGTCAAAAGCAGCATGTTGCTCCATGTGCATTTTTTGCTAGTATGGATTTTAAGGTTTCCTGCACTTCCAGAGGCAGCTTTAAGTGTTCACACTTTCTCCTTCAGAGCACTACTCAATATTACTACACCATGCAGATCAGTATCTTCTGCTACATTGTAGTTTACTGGAATGTATGGTTATAGGCAGGTGGCTGTCCCAAAATGGTGCATTCCAAGAGATTCCACTTGAGGAGGTCTGTATGAAATAAAGCAAGAAGGGGTTGGGGTGGGGGGGGATAAAAAAAAAAAAAAAGGGTGAAAAGACCCCAAAACACAAAAATACTAGCTAATAAAATGACCCTGTATGAGATTATAAAGTGCATACATTTAGAGCTGCTGTTCACTGGTAGGAGCATTGAAGTACATCCTCTGCTTCCAAACTCAACGGGATGTAAATAGGTTAACAGAAATGTTCAACAGGACGTTTGCAGGGCACCATGTACAGATGATCCACTTTGTATGCACTTCAGGGAGATACAGTAAGGGCTACGAACAGATGCATGAAAATGTGTCTTTCCCACATACTTCAGTCCCCCCACTATTGGTAAATAATTACCAACACAGTAATGGTGGACCATAACAAAACAGACCCCAAAAAAATACAAATAATAAATCTACTGATGTACGGATACTGCAGTTTGGTTAGGCAGGCTTTTCAATGATTCTTGGATGTACTGAAGCGGTTTTGGCTTTGCAGCACAGTAAATCATTCACTGTACAAAATCACCAGCAAGGACTGGAATGATGTGTTCATAGAAGGCACCATCATGCTTATTACATTACCAGAGAACTAAATACAATTGAGTACAATTTGTAATTCTGTTTCACTGTACAAAGCTGGAAAAAAGGGGGTAGTTTGGCAGGGTGAAGTCAGCTGAGCAGCCCGCCATCTCAGTATCTCAGATGGGCAAGTGCAAAAATTCTTCATGTAAGAAACATTTCACTACTTCTGCTCATACTTTTTGAAGTATCAGATTAAGTTCAGAATTAAAATTAAATTCCAAAGAATTAACTTTTGATATGGTTTGCACCAGGCGGTTTGTGGCAGAACATACCAGATGCCATCATTTACAAGCTTTTATTCTGGGTTATTAAAACCGGATTAAGAGGAAACCGTTCATGCTTTTGACGAGTGCATAACCATTAGTTCCTTCCATACCAAAAGTATAAGTGGTTAGGAGGCACGCATTGCACTACTTTTGTTTCCAATGAAGAAACCGTAATACTTGCAAGAAGCAACAGAGAACTTTACTAGGGCATGGGCCTCCAACGTCATTGTAATTACTTGCAGTGCTAATGGTCATCTCAGTCCTTATATTTTCATAAATTGGGATGTATAAATTAACATTTTAAGTCCTGTTGAGAACTGAAAAAAACAAAGTTCACCTCAATTGAAAACTGCAAACAAAAAGATGTTTTCACATCAAAGAAATTATGGGGAAGAAAAAAAAAAAAAAGGCTGTGTCACATTCCAAAGCTAAAAATTAACAAGAATGCAAACACGACGAATAATGTACCACTGTAGATTTGACTTATTGACTTTTCAGCGACGTTGACTAGTGAAACGGCCCTCCATGGATGCTGCTCCTCTTCCTGTGCTCAGCTTTTGTGCCATTCCACCTCGCGGAGGGGGGCCTCTTCCATCCCTATCGCGCATCATCCCACCACCAATTATTCCACGAGGTCCTCCACCACCACGGTCATTGCGACGTATATCTCTGCGATCATCGCCACCACGAGTTTCCCTTTCACGGGCAGCCCTGGTTTTCTTTTCTTCCACATTCAAACGTACTTCACCACGGAACATGATTGGCTGAAAAGAGCAAAACTAAATGAACACTTAATGGCAATAATTGCCAGTGTAAGAATGGTTTATAATAGTCAAGATGGACAAATTCTATAATTAATTATAGCTTTAAGCCAATACATATCTAAAACTACTAAATATTAATCTATTACCTAATAAGGCCGCTCCAAATGCTAACTACTGGTTAAGTCTTACTTGTTAAAACGCATGTTAAAATTAGTAGAAAAACAAGTGCGCAAGAAGAGTATAGTGCATTTTAAAGCATTTTGGAGTGAATATTTCTTAGAAGATATACATACTTTTGCTAGCAAAATCCTTTGAACCGGTTCGGAATCATCAAAAACAACAAAACCGAAGTTAGGAAGCTTCCCGCCAACACCTTTGGTATTAATCCGGAGTTCCATTACATTTCCATAGCCTGCAACAACCAAAATATTGTATTGTGTCATTTGTTTTGTTTATTTATTTTAACACACAAACTAAGTTGTTTGTCAAGAATAACATATACATACAAACAAAACTGCTGACACTATTTGAAATTTGAATGTTTTTCAGCTTCGAATGCTTATAAAAACTGTTACACTTCACGCAGCGCAATGATTCATATATCA
The DNA here is from genome assembly GCF_028390025.1 of Pseudophryne corroboree. Lineage (NCBI taxonomy): Eukaryota > Metazoa > Chordata > Amphibia > Anura > Myobatrachidae > Pseudophryne > Pseudophryne corroboree. The sequence goes on from NC_086444.1 coordinate 751,578,058, forward strand.
AATGAAAGGAAATTTAATGCTGCATTAAACACAATACTATTTGCATTACAAGGGAAGTTATGCAGTGAAAACACTTAGGGTGAAAATCCCTGTGTACTTATGATGTCACTGTCCTATCAGTATTTCATTGGGTATCCTTTATTGTTCAAGACAGCAGCACAGCGACGTGGCATTGAGCCAACCAATGTTTGGAGCTCTTCCTTCTTTATTATGTGGTGCCATGAGACAATTATAGCCTTAATTCTTTTGATGGATGCCTCAGATGTACCAGTTTTTTCAAGAGGAACCACAAATGTTTCTATGGGGTTCAGGTGTGGGCTGTTTCCTGGCCATCCAGCACCTGTATGTCATTCTCCGTGAACCACTGCTTGTATATCCGTGCAGTGTGCCAGGGAGCTGAATCCTACTGGGAAAAAAAAATGGGGCATTATCTGGAAAAAATAAGATTTTACTTACCGGTAAATCTATTTCTCGTAGTCCGTAGATGATGCTGGGGACTCCGTAAGGACCATGGGGAATAGACGGGCTCCGCAGGAGATAGGGCACTTTAAGAAAGCTTTGGATTCTGGGTGTGCACTGGCTCCTCCCTCTATGTCCCTCCTCCAGACCTCAGTTAGAGAAACTGTGCCCAGAGGAGATGAACAGTACGAGGAAAGGATTTTTGTAAATCTAAGGGCAAGATTCATACCAGCCACACCAATCACACCGTATAACTTGTGATAAACTACTCGGGTAACAGTATGAACAATAACATAGCCTCGGTTCAAACCCGATCAACTATAACATAACCCTTATGTAAGCAATAACTATATACAAGTCTTGCAGAAGTCGTCCGCACTTGGGACGGGCGTCCAGCATCCTCTACGGACTACGAGAAATAGATTTACTGGTAAGTAAAATCTTATTTTCTCTAACGTCCTAGAGGATGCTGGGGACTCCGTAAGGACCATGGGGATTATACCAAAGCTCCCAAACGGGCAGGAGAGTGCGGATGACTCTGCAGCACCGATTGAGCAAACAGGAGGTCCTCCTCAGCCAGGGTATTAAACTTATAGAACTTTGCAAAGGTGTTTGTCCCCGACCAAGTAGCAGCTCGGCACAGTTGTAGTGCAGAGACCCCCCGGGCAGCCGCCCAAGAGGAGCCCACCTTCCTAGAGGAAGGGGCCTTAACCGATTTACGCAATGGCAATCCTGCCGAAGAATGCGCCTGCTGAATCGTGTTACAGATCCAGCGAGCAATAGTCTGCTTTGAAGCAGGAGCGCCAACCTTGTTGGCCGCATACAGAACAAACAAAGCTTCGGTCTTCCTGATCCTGGCTGTTCTGGTCACATAAATCTTGAAAGCCCGGATCACATCCAGGGACTCGCGTGTAGCCACAGGCACGACAATAGGTTGGTTCATATGAAAAGATGAGTCCACCTTGGGCAGACATTGAGGACGAGTCCTCAACTCTGCCCTATCCACGTGAAAAATCAGGTATGGGCTTTTATATGATAAAGCCGCCAATTCCGAAACCCGCCTTGCAGAAGCTAAGGCCAACAACATGACCACTTTCCAAGTGAGGTATTTCAACTCCACTGTTTTGAGTGGTTCAAACCAAGGTGACTTGAGGAAACTTAATACCACGTTTAGGTCCCAAGGCGCCACCGGAGGTACAAAGGGAGGCTGAATATGCAGCACGCCCTTCACAAAAGTCTGTACTTCAGGAAGAGAAGCCAATTCTCTTCGAAAGAAAATGGATAAGGCCGAAATCTGAAGCTTTATGGACCCTAATTTTAGGCCCAAATTCACTCCCATTTGAAGGAAGTGAAGCAGACGGCCCAACTGGAACTCCTCCGTAGGAGCAGCTCTGGCCTCACACAAAGAAACATATTTTCGCCATATATACGGTGATAATGTTTCGACGTCACGTCTTTCCTAGCCTTCATCAGGGTAGGAATGACCTCCTCCGGAATCCCTTTTTCCGCTAGGATCCGGCGTTCAACCGCCATGCCGTCAAACGCAGCCACGGTAAGTCTTGGAACAGACAGGGCCCCTGCTGCAGCAGGTCCTGCCTTAGAGGAAGAGGCCACGGATCTTCTGTGAGCAACTCTTGCAGCTCCGGATACCAAGTCCTCCATGGCCAATCTGGAACAATGAGGATTGTTCTGACCCTGCTTATTCTTATTATTCTCAACACCTTGGGTATGAGAGGAAGAGGAGGAAACACATAGACCGATCTGAACACCCAAGGTGTCACCAGAGCGTCTACCGCTACCGCCTGAGGGTCCCTTGACCTGGCGCAATATCGCTTTAGCTTTTTGTTGAGACGGGACGCCATCATGTCTATTTGAGGCAGCCCCCACCGACCCGTGATCTGTACGAAGACTTCTTGATGAAGTCCCCACTCTCCCGGATGCAGGTCGTGCCTGCTGAGGAATTCCGCCTCCCAGTTGTCCACCCCCGGGATGAACACTGCTGATAGTGCGCTTACATAGCCTTCCGCCCAGCGTAGAATCCTGGTCGCTTCTGCCATGGCCACTCTGCTTCGCGTTCCGCCTTGGCGGTTTACATGAGCCACTGCCGTGACATTGTCTGACTGAATCAGAACCGTTTTTGTTCCCGAAGCAATTCCTCCGCTTGACGCAGGGCGTTGTATATGGCCCTCAACTCCAGGACGCTGATGTGGAGACAAGTCTCTAGATTTGACCAGAGACCTTGGAAATTTCTTCCCAGTGTGACTGCTCCCCAGCCTCGGAGGCTTGCGTCCGTGGTCACCAGGACCCAGTCCTGAATGCCGAATCTGCGACCCTCTAGTAGGTGAGCACTGTGCAGCCACCACAGGAGAGATACCCTGGTCCTGGGAGACAGGGTGATCCTTTGATGCATTTGTAAATGGGACCCTGACCACTTGTCCAAGAGGTCCCATTGAAAAGTCCTCGCATGGAACCTGCCGAAGGGGATGGCCTCGTATGAAGCTACCATCTTCCCCAGAACCCGTGTGCAATGATGCACTGAAACCTTTTTTGGCTTTAATAGGTTCCTGACCAGGGCTATGAGCTCCTGAACCTTTTCGATCGGAAGAAAAACCTTTTTCTGGTCTGTGTCCAGAATCAGGCCCAAAAAGGTCAGACGTGTTGTAGGGACTAGCTGGGACTTCGGTATATTGAGAATCCAGCCGTGTAACTGCAACGTCTTCATGGACAGAGACACGCTGTCCAACAACTTCTCCCGAGATCTCGCCTTTATGAGGAGATCGTCCAAGTATGGGATAATTGTGACACCCTGCCTGCGCAGGAGCACCACCATTTCTGCCATTACCTTGGTGAAAATTCTCGGGGCCGTGGAAAGCCCAAACGGCAACGTCTGAAATTGTTAGTGACAGTCCTGCATTGCAAATCTCAGGAACGCCTGGTGAGGGGGGAATATCGGAACATGAAGGTAAGCATCCTTTATGTCCAGGGACACCATCCACTCCCCCCCCCTCAAGGCTGGCGATGACCGCCCTGATTCCATTTTGAACTTGAACCTCTTCAAGTACAGGTTCAGGGATTTTAGATTTAAAATGGGTCTGACCGAACCGTCTGGTTTCGGGACCACAAACAGGGTTGAGTAATATCCCTCTCCTTGCTGGAGATGAGGAACTGTGATAATCACCTGTTGAATATACAATTTTTGGATTGCTGCCAACACTAGCTCCCCTCTCTGACGGGGAAGCCGGCAGAGCAGATTTGAAAAACCGGCGAGGAGGCAAGTCTTCGAATTCCAGCCTGTATCCCTGAGAAACAATCTCTAATGCCCAGGGATCCACCTGCTAGCGAACCCAGACGTGGCTGAAAAACCGAAGACGAGCCCCCACTAGATCTGCTTCCTCTCAGCGGTGCTGTGGAGAGAAAGTGGCGCTGGTGAGTGCTGAGGGAGAAGCCCCGCCCCCTCGGCGGCGGGCTTCAGTCCCGCTCAAAGCTATTAAAAAATGTCGGGGGCTCTTTTATATAGATGTACAGTGCCCACCTGTACATGTATATTGTCTTTTGCCATAAGAGAGGTGTTATATTGCTGCCCAGGGCGCCCCCCCTGCGCCCTGCACCCTTACAGTGACCGGAGTATGTGAGGTGTATGGGAGCAATGACGCACAGCTGCAGTGCTGTGCGTTACCTCACTGAAGCTCTGAAGGCTTCTGCCGCCTGAGACGTCTTCTGACTTTGTTTCTTCTGGCTCTGTGAGGTGAACGGCGGCGCGGCTCTGGGGGTGGACGCCCAGTAAGAACCTGCGTTCACCCCCTCTGGAGCTAATGGTGTCCAGTAGCCGAGGAAGCAGAGCCTATCAATTAAGAAGGTCTGCCCCTCTCTCCTCAGTCCCTCGATGCAGGGAGCCTGTTGCCAGCAGTGCTCCCTGTAAAAATGTAGAAAAAATCCAAACAAAAATGCTTCCTAGGCAGAGAACTCCGGGGAGCTCCCTGCAGTGCACCCATCTCGCTCTGGGCACAGTGTAAAACTGAGGTCTGGAGGAGGGACATAGAGGGAGGAGCCAGTGCACACCCAGAATCCAAAGCTTTCTTAAAGTGCCCTATCTCCTGCGGCGCCCATCTATTCCCCATGGTCCTTACGGAGTCCCCAGCATCCTCTAGGACGTTAAAGATCCCTGATAGAAGGTAGACGTTTTCATTGTAGGATGGCGTCAATGTACTTTCTGCTGTTCAGTGTTCCATCTATGACATGAAGGCGACCGACAGCATCTGCTGTCATACATGCCCAGATCATAACACTTGTAGGATTCTTTGTTGTTGCTTGAATGCAATCTTGATGTACCTCTTCCCCGATGCGACATCTCACATTTTCTCCCATCACTACCAAATATCGATATCTTAGTTTTGTCACTCCATATCACTTGTTTCCACCGACCTTCTATCCATGCAATATGTTATTTTGCCCACTGTATTCATTTCTGCCACTGCTTTATATTCAGGAATGGCTTTTTTCGGGGAGTCCTACCTTTTAGGCCAACCTCAGTACCGTTCTTGCACTGACAAAAACCCCAGTTGCACTCTGTTCACTGCTAATGGCCGCAGATGACCTCCATCTGTCCCTGACGCAAATTTGTTTTATTCTCCTATCATCAACCGCTATTGTGCACTTTTTCTGGCCTTTTCCTTCTTTGTTTTGTACAGATTATGTTTCCTGATAGCATAAACAAAACTTTCGTACTCCTGATGTTGTCACATTCCCACCAACTTTTCTCGCAATTGCTGCATATGAAAGACCATTTTCACGTTAACACCACAATCCTGGATCTCTTCCTGGGTGACCAGTCACCATTTTGCAAAGTGGACGATATTGTTGTATTTATATTTTTCACCCTCAATAGCACTAAACAATACACACAAACATCCAACCGTCATTGCACTTCAGTAACCAAATTCATTCTGCAAAATGAAACAGCCAAACGGACCTTTCCCACCTTCGAACATGCCCTTGCACATGCTCAAACGACAGCTGAATAATAAGAATTTACTTACCGATAATTCTATTTCTCGTAGTCCGTAGTGGATGCTGGGGACTCCGTCAGGACCATGGGGAATAGCGGCTCCGCAGGAGACAGGGCACAAAAATAAAGCTTTAGGATCAGGTGGTGTGCACTGGCTCCTCCCCCTATGACCCTCCTCCAAGCCTCAGTTAGGATACTGTGCCCGGACGAGCGTACATAATAAGGAAGGATATTGAATCCCGGGTAAGACTCATACCAGCCACACCAATCACACCGTACAACTTGTGATCTGAACCCAGTTAACAGTATGACAAACGTAGGAGCCTCTGAACAGACGGCTCACAACAATAACAAGCCGATTTTTTTGTAACAATAACTATGTACAAGTATTGCAGACAATCCGCACTTGGGATGGGCGCCCAGCATCCACTACGGACTACGAGAAATAGAATTATCGGTAAGTAAATTCTTATTTTCTCTAACGTCCTAAGTGGATGCTGGGGACTCCGTCAGGACCATGGGGATTATACCAAAGCTCCCAAACGGGCGGGAGAGTGCGGATGACCCTGCAGCACCGAATGAGAGAACTCCAGGTCCTCCTCAGCCAGGGTATCAAATTTGTAGAATTTAGCAAACGTGTTTGCCCCTGACCAAGTAAATGCTCAGCAAAGTTGTAAAGCTGAGACCCCTCAGGCAGTCGCCCAAGATGAGCCCACTTCCTTGTGGAATGGGCTTTTTCTGATTTTGGCTGTGGCAAGCCTGCCACAGAATGTGCAAGCTGAATTGTACTACAAATCCAGCGAGCAATCGTCTGCTTAGAAGCAGGAGCACCCATCTTGTTGGGTGCATACAGGCTAAACAGCGAGTCAGATTTTCTGACTCCAGTCGTCCTGGAAACATATTTTCAGGGCCCTGACAACGTCAAGTAACTTGGAGTCCTCCAAGTCCCTAGTAGCCGCAGGTACCACAATAGGTTGGTTCATGTGAAAAACAGAAAAACACCTTAAGGAGAAATTGAGGACGAGTCCTCAATTCTGCCCTGTCAGAATGAAAAATTAAGTAAGGGCTTTTATATGATAAAGCCGCCCATTCTGACACACGCCTGGCTGAAGCCAGGGCTAATAGAATCTTCACCTTCCATGTGAAATATTTTAAGTCCACAGTGGTGAGTGGATCAAACCAATGTGATTTTAGGAAACTCAAAACAACATTGAGATCCCAAGGTGCCCCTGGGGGCACAAAAGGAGGCTGTATATGCAGTACCCCTTTTACAAACGTCTGAACTTCAGGCACTGAAGCCAGTTCTTTCTGGAAGAAATTCGACAGGGTCGAAATTTGAACCTTAATGGACCCTAATTTTAGGCCCATAGACAGTCCTGTTTTCAGGAAATGTAGGAAACAACCCAGTTGGAATTCCTCTGTAGGGACCTTCTTGGCCTCACACCACGCAACATATTTTCACCAAATGCGGTGAAAATGTTTTGCGGTTACATCCTTCCTGGCTTCGACCAGGGTAGGGATGACTTCATCTGGAATGCCCTTTCAGGATCCGGCGTTCAACTGCCATGCCGTCAAACGCAGCCGCGGTAAGTCTTGGAACAGACAAGGCCCCTGCTGGAGCAGGTCCTTTCTTAAAGGTAGAGGCCACGGTTCTTCCGTGAGCATCTCTTGAAGTTCTGGGTACCAAGTCCTTCTTGACCCATCCGGAACCACGAGTATCGTTCTTATTCATCTCCTTCCTATGATTCTCAGTACTTTTGGTATGAGATGCATAGGAGGGAACACATACCCTGACTGGTACACCCACAGTGTTACCAGAGCGTCCACCGCTATTGCCTGAGGGTCCCTTGACCTGGCGCAATATCTGTCTAGTTTTTTTTTTTTTTTTGTTCAGGCGGGACGCCATCATGTCCACCTTTGGTTTTTCCCAACGGTTTACAATCATGTGGAAGACTTCCCGCTGAAGTCCCCACTCTCCCGGGTGGAGGTTATGCCTGCTGAGGAAGTCTGCTTCCCAGTTTTCCACTCCCGGAATTAACACTGCTGAGAGTGTTATCACATGATTTTTCGCCTAGCGAAGAATCCTTGCAGTTTCTGCCATTTCCCTCCTGCTTCTTGTGCCGCCGTGTCTGTTTTCGTGGGCGACTGCCGAGATGTTGTCCCACTGGATCAATACCGGCTGACCTTGAAGCAGAGGTCTTGCTAAGCTTAGAGCCTTGCCCTTAGCTCCAGTATATTTACGTGGAGAGAAGTCTCCAGACTTGATCACACTCCCTGGAAATTTTTTCCTTGTGCGACTGCTCCCCAGCCACTCAGGCTGGCATCCGTGGTCACCAGGACCCAGTCCTGAATGCCGAATCTGCGGCCCTTTCATAGATGAGCACTCTGCAGCCACCGCAGAAGAAACACCCTTGTCCTTGGAGACAGGGTTATCCGCTGATGCATCTGAAGATGCGATCCGGACCATTTTCCCAGCAGATCCCACTGAAAGGTTCTTGCGTGAAATCTACAGAATGGGATCGCTTTGTAAGAAACCACCATTTTTCACAGGACCCTTGTGCAATGATGCACTGATACTTTTCCTGGTTTTAGGAGGTTCCTGACTAGCTCGGATAACTCCCTGGCTTTCTTCTCCGGGAGAAAACATCCTATTCTGGACTGTGTCCAGAATCATCCCTAGGAACATTAGACGTGTCGTCGGAATAAACTGCGATTTTGGAATATTTAGAATCCACTCGTGCTGTCGTAGAACTACTTGAGATAGTGCTACTCCGACCGCCAACTGTTCTCTGGACCTTGCCCTTATCAGGAAAGCGTCCATATTTCTTTTAGGAAGAATCATCATTTCGGCCATTACCTTGGTAAAGACCCGGGGTGCCGTGGACAATCCAAACGGCAGCGTCTGAACTGATAGTGACAGTTCTGTACCACAAACCTGAGATACCCTTGGTGAGAAGGGCAAAATTTGGACTTGTAGGTACGCGTCCCTGATATCCAGTGACACCATATCGTCCTGGTTCGCTATCACTGCTCTGAGTGACTCCATCTTGATTTGAACACATGTATGTAATTGTTCAAATCTTTTAGATCTCACCGAGCCGTTTGGCTTCAGTACCACAATATAGTGTGGAATAATACCCCTTCCCTTGTTGTAGGAGGGGTACTTTGATTATCACGTGCTGGGAATACAGCCTGTGAATTTTTTTCCAATACTGCCTCCCTGTCGGAGGGAGACGTTGGTAAAGCAGACTTCAGGAACTTGTGAGGGGAAGACGTCTCGAATTTCCAATGTACACCTGGGATACTACGTGTAGGATCCAGGAGTCCACTTGCGATTGAGCCCACTGCGTGCTGAAACTCTTGAGATGACCCCCCACCGCACCTGAGTCCGCTTGTATGGCCCCAGCGTCATGCTGCGGACTTGGCAGAAGCTGTGGAGGACTTCTGTTCCTGGGAATGGGCTGCCTGCTGCAGTCTTCTTCCCTTTCCTCTAACCCTGGGCAGATATGACTGGCCTTTTGCCCGCCTGCCTTTAAGGGTACGAAAGGACTGAGACTGAAAAGACTGTGTCCTTTTCTGCTGAGATGTGACTTGGGGTAACAAAAGTGGATTTTCCAGCTGTTGCCATGGCCACCAGGTCCGATGGACCGCCCCTTTATACGGCAATACTACCATGTGCCGTCTGGAATCTGCATCACCTGACCACTGTCGTGTCTATAAACATCGTCTGGCAGATATGGACATCACATCTACTCTTGATGCCAGAATGCAAATATCCCTCTGCGCATCTCGCATATATAGAAATGCATCCTTAAAATGCTCTATAGTCAATAAAATATTGTTCCTGTCAAGGGTATCAATATTTTCAGTCAGGAAATCCGACCAAGCCCCCCCAGCGCTGCACATCCAGGCTGAGGCGATTGCTGGTCGTAGTATAACACCAGTATGTGTGTATATACTTCTTAGGATATTTTTCAGCTTCCTATCAGCTGGCTCCTTGAGGGCGGCCGTATCTGGAGACAGTAACGCCACTTGTTGTTATAAGCGTGTGAGCGCCTTATCCACCCTAAGGTGTGTTTCCCAACTCGCCCTCACTTCTGGCGGGAAAGGGTATACCTCCAATAATTTTCTATCGGAGGAAACCCACGTATCATCACACACTTTAATTTATCTGATTCAGGAAAAACTACAAGTAGATTATTCCCACCCTACATAATACCCTTATTTGTGGTACTTGTAGTATCAGAAATATGTAACACCTCCTTCATTGCCCTTAACATGTAACGTGTGGCCCTAAAGGAAAATACGTTTGTTTCTTCACCGTCGACACTGAAGTCAGTGTCCGTGTCTGTCGACCAACTGAGGTAAATGGGCGTTTTTACAAGCCCCTGACGGTGTCTGAGACGCCTGGACAGGTACTAATTTGTTTGCCGGCCGTCTCATGTCGTCAACCGACCTTGCATCGTGTTGACATTATCACGTAATTCCTAAATAAGCCATCCATTCCGGTGTCGACTCCCTAGAGAGTGACATCACCAATACAGGCAATTTGCTCCGCCTCCTCACCAACATCGTCCTCCTACATGTCGACACACACGTACCGACACACAGCACACACACAGGGAATGCTCTGATAGAGGACAGGACCCCACTAGCCCTTTGGGGAGACAGAGGGAGAGTTTGCCAGCACACACCAAAAACGCTATAATTATACAGGGACAACCCCTTATACAAGTGTTTTCCCTTATAGCATTTTCACATATGTAATCATATCGCCAAATAAGTGCCCCCCCTCTCTGTTTTAACCCTGTTTCTGTAGTGCAGTGCAGGGGAGAGCCTGGGAGCCTTCCTCACAGCGGAGCTGAGCAGGAAAATAGCGCCGTGTGCTGAGGAGAATAGGCCCCGCCCCCTAAAACGGCGGGCTCTTCTCCCGGAGTTTGTGAGATCTGGCAGGGGTTAAATACACCCATATAGCCTCAAGGGCTATATGTGATGTATTTTAGCCATAAAAAAGGTATAATACATTGCTGCCCAGGGCGCCCCCCCCCAGCGCCCTGCACCCTCAGTGACCGCTGGTATGAAGTGTGCTGACAACAATGGCGCACAGCTGCAGTGCTGTGCGCTACCTTATGAAGACTGAAAGTCTTCTGCCGCCTGTTTCCGGACCTCTGGACCTCTTCAACTTTGGCATCTGCAAGGGGGGTCGGCGGCACGGCTCCGGGACGAACCCCAGGGTGAGACCTGTGTTCCGACTCCCTCTGGAGCTAATGGTGTCCAGTAGCCTAAGAAGCAAATCCATCCTGCACGCAGGTGAGTTTTCTTCTCTCCCCTAAGTCCCTCGTAGCAGTGAGCCTGTTGCCAGCAGGACTCACTGAAAATAAAAAACCTAAAAAACTTTTTCTAAGCAGCTCTTTAGGAGAGCCACCTAGATTGCACCCTGCTCGGACGGGCACAAAAACCTAACTGAGGCTTGGAGGAGGGTCATAGGGGGGAGGAGCCAGTGCACACCACCTGATCCTAAAGCTTTATTTTTGTGCCCTGTCTCCTGCGGAGCCGCTATTCCCCATGGTCCTGACGGAGTCCCCAGCATCCACTTAGGACGTTAGAGAAAAGGTGTTACTACAAACTGCTTCTTGAATTTCACGCATCTGTACTTCTTTGTCTGACTGAAAGTAGCATAAACTTCCCTTGTAGTGCAAATATTTGACCTCTGTTGGTTGTGTTGAATTCAGCATTACATTTCCTTTAATTTGACATATAAATCCTTGCACTGCGTGAAGTTTAACAGATTTTATAAGCAAAGTTGAAAAGCATTCAAATTTCAAAAAGTGTCTGCAATTTTGACCATGACTCACTCTCTCTCTCTCTCTCTATATATATATTTATTTCTCTAACGTCCTAAGTGGATGCTGGGGACTCCGTAAGGACCATGGGGATTAGCGGCTCCGCAGGAGACTGGGCACAACTATAAAGAAAGCTTTTAGACTACTGGTGTGCACTGGCTCCTCCCACTAAGACCCTCCTCCAGACTTCAGTTACATTCTTGTGCCCGGCTGAGCTGGATGCACACTAGGGGCTCTCCTGAGCACCTAGAAAGAAAGTATATTTAGGTTTTTTATTTTACAGTGAGATCTGCTGGCAACAGACTCACTGCAGCGAGGGACTAAGGGGAGAAGAAGCGAACCTACCTAACAGGTGGTAGTTTGGGCTTCTTAGGCTACTGGACACCATTAGCTCCAGAGGGATCGACCGCAGGACCCGACCTTGGTGTTCGTTCCCGGAGCCGCGCCGCCGTCCCACTTACAGAGCCAGAAGCAACGAAGAGGTCCGGAAAATCGGCGGCAGAAGACTTCGGTCTTCACCAAGGTAGCGCACAGCACTGCAGCTGTGCGCCATTGCTCCTCATGTACACCTCACACTCCGGTCACTGATGGGTGCAGGGCGCTGGGGGGGGGGGGCGCCCTGAGGGCAATATATGACACCTTGGCTGGCAAATCTACATCGTATATAGTCCTAGAGGCTATATAGATGTAAAATTACCCCTGCCAGTATTCCAGAAAAAGCGGGAGAAAGTCCGCCGAAAAGGGGGCGGGGCTTCTCCCTCAGCACACTGGCGCCATTTTCCCCTCACAGTTCCGCTGGAAGGAAGCTCCCTGGCTCTCCCCTGCAGTCTGAACGCTACAGAAGGGTAAAAAAGAGAGGGGGGGCACTAAATTTAGGCGCAGTATAGATATATATATGTAATATATATAAAAAAGCAGCTATAGGGAAAACACTCATTGATAGTGGGATCCCAGTGTTATATAGCGCTCTGGTGTGTGCTGGCATACTCTCTCTCTGTCTCCCCAAAGGGCTTTGTGGGGTCCTGTCCTCTGTCAGAGCATTCCCTGTGTGTTTGCGGTGTGTCGGTACGGCTGTGTCGACATGTTTGATGAGGAGGCTTATGTGGAGGCGGAGCAGATGCCTGTAAATGTGATGTCACCCCCTGCGGGGTCGACACTTGAGTGGATGGTGCTGTGGAAGGAATTACGTGATAGTGTCGACTCCTTACATAAAAGGTTTGACAACATACCAAATGTGGGACAGCCGGCTTCTCAGCCTGTGCCTGCCCTGGCGTCTCAAAAGCCATCAGGGGCTCTAAAATGCCCGCTACCTCAGATGGCTGACACAGATGTCGACACGGATACGGACTTCAGTGTCGACGATGATGAGACTAATGTAACTTCCAATAGGGCCACACGTTACATGATTGAGGCAATGAAAAATGTGTTGCACATTTCTGATGTTACCCCCGGTACCACAAAAAAGGGTATAATGTTTGGAGAGAAAAAACTACCAGTAGCTTTTCCTCCATCTGAAGAGTTAAATGAAGTGTGTGAAGAAGCGTGGGCTTCCCCTGATAAAAAGCTGGTAATTTCTAAGAGGTTACTAATGGCGTACCCTTTCCCGCCAGAGGATAGGTCACGCTGGGAAACATCCCCTAGGGTGGATAAAGCGCTCACACGCTTGTCAAAGAAGGTGGCACTACCGTCTCCGGATACGGCCGCCCTGAAGGAATCTGCTGATAGAAAGCAGGAGGCTATCCTGAAATCTATATATACACACACAGGTGTTATACTGAGACCGGCTATTGCTTCAGCCTGGATGTGCAGTGCTGCTGCTGCGTGGTCAGATTCCCTGTCAGAAAATATAGATACCCTAGACAGGGACACTATATTGCTAAACGTAGAGCATATAAAAGACGCACTTTTATACATGAGGGATGCACAGAGGGATATTTGCCGGCTGGCATCCAAAATTAGTGCAATGTCCATTTCTGCCAGGAGAGGGTTATGGACTCGGCAGTGGGCTGGAGATGCAGATTCCAAACGACACATGGAAGTTCTGCCTTATAAGGAAGAGGAATTGTTCGGGGATGGTCTCTCGGACCTCGTTTCCACAGCAACAGCTGGGAAGTCTACATTTTTACCCCATGTTCCCTCACAACCAAAGAAAGCACCGTATTATCAGGTACAGTCCTTTCGGCCAAATAGGGGCAAGCGGGTTAAAGGCGCGTCCTTTCTGCCCAGAGGCAGAGGTAGGGGAAAGAAGCTGCAGCATACAGCCAGTTCCCAGGAGCAAAAGTCCTCCCCCGCTTCCTCTAAGTCCACAGCATGACGCTGGGGCTTCACAGGCGGAGCCAGGTACGGTGGGGGCCGGTCTCAAAAACTTCAGCAATCAGTGGGCTCGCTCACAGGTGGATCCCTGGATCCTTCAAGTAGTATCTCAGGGGTACAAGCTGGAATTCGAGAGGTCTCCCCCCCGCCGTTTCCTCAAATCTGCCTTGCCAACCAAGGCAGTGTTACAGGCAATTCACAAGCTGTATTCACAACAAGTGATAGTAAAAGTGCCCCTACTTCAACAAGGAAGGGGTTACTATTCCACAATGTTTGTGGTACCGAAACCGGATGGTTCAGGGAGACCCATTTTAAATTTGAAATCCTTGAACACATATATAAAAAAATTCAAGTTCAAGATGGAATCGCTCAGGGCGGTTATTGCAAGCCTGGACGAGGGGGATTACATGGTATCACTGGACATCAAGGATGCTTACCTACATGTCCCCATTTACCATCCTCACCAGGAGTACCTCAGATTTGTGGTACAAGATTGTCATTACCAATTCCAGACGTTGCCGTTCGGTCTATCCACGACTCCGAGGGTCTTTACCAAGGTAATGGCCGAAATGATGATACTCCTTCGAAAGAAGGGAGTTTTAATTATCCCGTACTTGGACGATCTCCTGATAAAGGCGAGGTCCAGAGAGCAGTTGTTGGTAGGGGTAGCACTATCTCGGGAAGTGCTACAACAGCACGGCTGGATTCTAAACATTCCAAAGTCACAGCTGGTCCCTACGACACGCCTGCTGTTCCTAGGGATGGTTCTGGACACAGAACAGAGAAAAGTGTTTCTCCCGGAGGAGAAGGCCAAGGAGCTGTCATCTCTAGTCAGAGGCCTCCTAAAACCAAAACAGGTGTCGGTGCATCACTGCACGCGGATCCTGGGAAAAATGGTAGCTTCCTACGAAGCAATTCCATTCGGCAGGTTTCATGCAAGAACCTTTCAGTGGGACCTGTTGTACAAGTGGTCCGGATCGCATCTTCAGATGCATCGTCTGATAACCCTGTCTCCGAGGACACGGGTGTCTCTGCTGTGGTGGCTGCAGAGTGCTCATCTTCAAAAGGGCCGCAGATTCGGCATACAGGACTGGGTCCTGGTGACCACGGATGCCAGCCTTCGAGGCTGGGGAGCAGTCACACAGGGAAGAAACTTCCAAGGACTATGGTCAAGTCAGGAGACTTCCCTGCACATAAATATTCTGGAACTGAGGGCCATTTACAATGCCCTAAGTCAGGCAAAACCCCTGCTTCAAAACCAGCCGGTACTGATCCAGTCAGACAACATCACGGCGGTCGCCCATGTAAATCGACAGGGCGGCACGAGAAGCAGGACGGCGATGGCAGAAGCCACAAGGATTCTCCGATGGGCGGAAAATCACGTGTTAGCACTGTCAGCAGTGTTCATTCTGGGAGTGGACAACTGGGAAGCAGACTTCCTCAGCAGGCACGACCTCCACCCGGGAGAGTGGGGACTTCATCCAGAAGTCTTTCAAATGATTGTAAACCGGTGGGAAAAGCCACAGGTGGACATGATGGCGTCCCGCCTAAACAAAAAGCTAGAAAAATATTGCGCCAGGTCGAGAGACCCGCAGGCGATAGCTGTGGACGCTCTGGTAACACCGTGGGTGTACCGATCGGTTTATGTGTTCCCTCCTCTTCCTCTCATACCAAAGGTACTGAGGATAATAAGGAGAAGAGGAGTAAGAACTATACTCATTGTTCCGGATTGGCCAAGAAGAGCGTGGTACCCGGAACTTCAAGAAATGATGTCAGAGGACCCATGGCCTCTACCGCTCAGACAAGACCTGCTGCAGCAAGGGCCCTGTCTGTTCCAAGACTTACCGCGGCTGCGTTTGACGGCATGGCGGTTGAACACCGGATCCTGAAGGAAAAGGGCATTCCGGAGGAAGTCATTCCTACGCTGATTAAAGCTAGGAAAGAAGTAACCGCAAACCATTATCACCGCATATGGCGAAAATATGTTGCGTGGTGTGAGGCCAGGAAGGCCCCAACGGAAGAATTTCAGCTGGGCCGTTTCCTGCACTTCCTACAGTCAGGGGTGACTATGGGCCTTAAATTGGGTTCCATTAAGGTCCAGATTTCGGCTCTATCGATTTTCTTCCAGAGAGAACTGGCTTCACTACCTGAAGTTCAGACTTTTGTTAAGGGAGTGCTGCATATTCAGCCCCCTTTTGTGCCTCCAGTGGCACCTTGGGATCTCAACGTGGTGTTGGATTTCCTAAAGTCACATTGGTTTGAGCCACTGAAAACCGTGGATTTGAAATCTCACGTGGAAAGTGGTCATGTTGTTGGCCTTGGCTTCGGCCAGGCGTGTATCAGAATTGGCGGCTTTGTCATGTAAAAGCCCTTATCTGATTTTCCATATGGATAGGGCAGAATTGAGGACTCGTCCCCAGTTTCTCCCCAAAGTGGTATCAGCTTTTCATCTGAACCAACCTATCGTGGTGCCTGCGGCTACAAATGACTTGGAGGCTTCCAAGTTGTTGGATGTAGTCAGGGCCCTAAAAATCTATGTTTCCAGGACAGCTGGAGTCAGAAAGACTGACTCGCTCTTTATCCTGTATGCGCCCAACAAGTTGGGTGCACCTGCTTCAAAGCAGACTATTGCTCGCTGGATCTGTAGTACGATTCAGCTTGCACATTCTGCGGCTGGACTGCCGCATCCTAAATCAGTAAAAGCCCATTCCACAAGGAAGGTGGGCTCTTCTTGGGCGAGCAGCTACTTGGTCGGGGTCAAACACGTTTGCTAAATTCTACAAGTTTGACACCCTGGCTGAGGAGGACCTTGAGTTTGCTCATTCGGTGCTGCAGAGTCATCCGCACTCTCCCGACCGTTTGGGAGCTTTGGTATAATCCCCATGGTCCTTACGGAGTCCCCAGCATCCACTTAGGACGTTAGAGAAAATAAGAATTTACTCACCGGTAATTCTATTTCTCATAGTCCGTAGTGGATGCTGGGCGCCCATCCCAAGTGCGGATTGTCTGCAATACTTGTATATAGTTATTGCTTAACTTAAGGGTTATTGTTGAGCCATCTGTTGAGAGGCTCAGTTGTTATCATACTGTTAACTGGGTATTGTATCACGAGTTATACGGTGTGATTGGTGTGGCTGGTATGAGTCTTACCCGGGATTCAAAATCCTTCCTTATTGTGTCAGCTCTTCCGGGCACAGTATCCTAACTGAAGTCTGGAGGAGGGTCTTAGTGGGAGGAGCCAGTGCACACCAGTAGTCTAAAAGCTTTCTTTATAGTTGTGCCCAGTCTCCTGCGGAGCCGCTAATCCCCATGGTCCTTACGGAGTCCCCAGCATCCACTACGGACTATGAGAAATAAAATTACCGGTGAGTAAATTCTTATTATTTTTATATATATATATATATATATATATATATATATATATATATATATATATAAATAAATTGGTGTGGGAGAAAGGTCAGGCTACATCTGGAACAATTGTATACTGCATACAATGACCAGTTTGCAAATGAATGAATCTGTTAGTAAAGCCCAATGCTTGTGACCAGCCTCGAGCATTACTATTCTCCTGTAACCCTTGAATATTACAGTCAAGTTAGCATTCTACGTCATTGATACGCTTTTTCTTGCAGCTCCAAGTACTTATCTGGTCTTCTTGCTAAGTAAAGGGGGGTACACACGGAGAGATCCGTGCTTAAAATCTAAGCAATCTTGCTAGATTGCTTAGATTTTAAGCACGGATCTGCCGTGTGTATGCCCTCCAGCGATAGCGATGCGCGGCCCCGCGCATCGCTATCGCCGGTGCTAGATTGAGCCTGCATGCAGGCTCAATCTAGCGGGTCGCTCACTTCACCGTTGTGTGAAGTGAGCGCCCCCCCGCCGGCTTTCCCCCTCGCTCAGCACATCGCGCTGTGCTGAGCGGGGTGAGAGATGTGTGCTGAGCGGTCTGTGTTAAGATCGCTCAGCACACATCTCTCCCGTGAGTACCCCCCTTAACAGATGAACACTGAGCATTTAGAAGAAAGCTTCTTATAGAAGGCTGCTGAAAGTTATTTACAATAACCATGACTAGACCTCCCCTTTGCTATACCCACAAGAAAAGACAGTTTGCATTGATAAAAAAAAAAAAAAAGAAAAAAAACCTCACTTTTGTTTTTGGTCTGAACTTACTCATGAAAAACTCTTTTAATTCACTCTCGTCGATATCATGCGGCAGGTTGCCAACAAAGAGCTGGTGACTGTCAGGATAACGGAACATGCGTCGGTTGTCTGATTCTCCCTGTTCTGTTTCACCTCGTCCTATAAGCACAGTGGGAAAGGCAATTATCAGCATTTGTTTTACAGCAAAGCATAAAACACATTAATATGTATTACTCGTAAATCAATATATCTATGTCACTCCCACATCTACCAGTCATCTTATCTAGCTAACCTGCCACTTAAATATTTTTTAACTGGTGTGGCCACTTGCTCTGTCCGTAGCAATTTAAAAAGAAAATCAGTTTTGCACATGTGTAGAATGGCTTTCCTCCTATAGTTCTCCTTAGCTTGGACTCTCAAAGATCCTTGATAAAAAGTTTGTACCCCTGGAACCAGAGTGAATATTCTTTCAAAAACAACCAATAGTGCTGTTAAGTACAGAAGCCTCAAATCACTGGCCAAACACTCTTATAAAAAGAAGTAACTTAGCTTTTATTTATCAGTTAATTTTATAATACACACATTCTGCAGCGCTTTACAGAGCATTTTCACAACAGTCCCTGCCCAAGTGGAGCGGGCTATCCATATTCCCTACCACGTGTACACACATTCATGCTATGGTTAATTTTGTTGGGAGCCAATTTATCTGCCAGAATATTTTTGGATCATGAAAGTAAACCAGAGTACCCAGATGAAACCCATGTAAGCACAGAGAACATACAAACTCCACACTGTTCGGACCATGGTGGGAATCAAACACATAACCTCAGTGCTGTGAGACAGTAATGATGGCAATTACACCATCAGTACTGCCCAAAAATATAAAAGTAATAATATAAAAACAGTGATTCAAAAGTCGCAATATACCTTTTTATTTCAAAAACTGTGCAGGAAATGGGATAACTGAATACTCCAGTAAGGTATGGGTAAGGTGGACTATCTTTTAGGGTAAGTAATGAACATGGGGGGTAATTCAGACCTGATTGCTGCTGTGCGTTTTCGCACAGCAGGTGATCAGAGGCAAACTGCGCATGCACCACAATGCGCAGGCGCGACGGATGACTGCATAGCAGATCGCCAGTCAGCAATGGGTTTGTGCGAAGGATCCACTCACACGGGCAATCACAAGGAGATTGACAGGAAGAGGAAGTTTGTGGGTGGCAACTGACCGTTTTCAGGGAGTGTTTGGAAAATCGCAGGCGTTTCCAAACGATTGCAGGGAGGGTGTCTGAAGTCAAATCCGGTCCTGAACAGACTGATATGATCGCAGCAGCCGAGTGAGTCCTGGGCTCCGCAGAGACTGCACAACATCAGTTTGTGCAGCTCTGCGACACATGCGATCGAACACTTACACAGCGAAAATACACTCCCCCTGTAGGCGGCGACTATTTGATCACAGGGCTGCAAAAACGCTTCCCAGCGTTCAGGTCTGAATTACCCTCATTGGCGCCATCTTGAAACTAAGTCAGTTTTTACAAATGGAAAGGGGGTCGTGTAACATGTCAAACATCAGAATTTGCTGAAAAGTGTATTGCCGCAAACAGATTTGAAATAGCAGTTATGGTTTAAAAGTTACAACACTTTTTTTGTTGCAGGTAACTGAAGATGGCTTTGACAAAAAAAGGATAGAATTGAGGTAATTATGATGTCTGGAGTACAAAGTTTCTGGGGGGGAATTCAAATGTTTGAACAGTCAGTTGGGTGTCTTTTTTCCTGTGTTAGATAGGAAAAAACAGACACCCAACTTACTTTCAAACAATTGAATATCCCCCTCTGTGTCATAGCTGCAGATTTTAACCAACACCCAGAAAGACCTCCAATTTCACATAACACTTATGCGCCCTACACATTAGGCGATGTGCCGCCGAGGTGCCCGACGGCCGATACGGACGACGGGCGACCCGGCGACCCCCGTCACGCGGCTCCATTGAAGTGCAGGCAAATATGGACGAGATCGTCCATATTGGCCTGCATGTACAGCCGACGGGGGACCAGCGATGAACGAGCGCGGGGCCGCGCATCGTTCATCGCTGGAGCCTCCACACTGAAAGATATGAACGAGTTCTCGTTCATTTATGAACGAGATAGTTCATATCTTTCAAAAAAATCGGCCAGTGTGTAGGGCCTATTAGATGTTCTGTACCCTCCAATCTTCATTCCACAGATCGCAGTAAGTGATTGGAGGGTACTGAACATCTAAGTGTTATGTGAAATTAGAGGTCTTTCTGGGTGTCGGTTGTTAAAACCACCCGTGCTTCTGCAGACACGTTATTGTCTATTACAGATGAGACAGGAGCAATTCCTGAGACTGTGCCAGGATTAAAAGATTGTCGAGGTATGGAAAAATTCTTATCCCCTGCTGGCGGAGATAAGCTGCCATTACCACCATAATCTTCGTAAATACTCTGGGGGCTGTGGCTAACCTAAAAGATAGGGCCTGGAACTGAAAAATGCTGTTAGAGGATAGCGAACCTGAGATCGCACTGATGGGACAGTGCTATAGGAACATGTTGGTAAGCATCCTGGATATCCAGGGATACCATATAATCCCCTGGCTAAATGGAAACTGAGGTATTCAAATGTACTTGTTCAGCACTTTGAGATAGTATGGGCAGGAATGACCCATTTGGCTTCTGAACTAGAAACAGGTTGGAGTAAAAACCCTGTCCTCGTTGTGCAGGAGGAACTGGAATGATTACCCCTGACTGAAGCAATTTCTGAACTGCCTCTTTCAAAGCCCTGACCTTTGTCTCTACCAGAGACCGGCTGGTACAAAAAAACCTTTGAGGAGTGTGTTTCTTGAAGACAAATGCATAACCGAGAGACACCGCTGCCTACACCTAGGCATCTGTTGTAGACTGCTGCCAGATCTGACAAACTGAAGAAGTCGGCCCCCCACCCTGGAATACCCCAGGTGGAGTCCCGCACCATCAGGCTGATGGCTTATTTTCTGTTTTACCAACCGGCCCTCGGGTAGCCGAATACATTTTAGTCTTACCAGACTTGTTGTATTGGGGCTATTTGCCATCACTTTTCACTTTAGCTTTTCCTTGAGACCGAAAAGGCCAAAAAGCTGGAACTTTGGGTTTGAATTTGTATGTGTAAGGGAACTTTACTTTCTTTGAGTCTACTTCTGACTTCAAAATACAGTATCTGTCAATTCTTTATCAAAAAGAATATCTCCAGAGAAAGGTAAAGACTCCAAAACCTTTTTAGATTCTGAATCAGCTTTCCATGTACGTAGCCAAACTGATCTGCGGCTACTGTTGAAGCGGATGCCCTGGAGGCAATTGTACTTAGATCCAAAGCTGCTTCTTTCAAAAACATTGCAGACTGTTTTATATGTGCCATATGGGATTTTTGCTCTCCAGATGCCATTGAAAGATCTCCTTCCAATGCATCAGCCCAGGCAGTCACTGCTTTTGCCATCCAAGCTGAAGCCATGGCTGGTGTTATTACTGCCCCAGACAGGGAAAAAATGTTTTTTTACAAACCATCCACTCTCCTATCCGTGACATAATTTACTGATGTTGAAGGCAGATAACATGCGTATCTACTTTAAGGGCCACCTCCCCCTTTTTAAACAATCCCCAGCTGGAAGAGGATAATGAGTTTTATGGTAAGAACTTACCTTTGTTAAAACTCTTTCTGCGTGGTACACTGGGCTCCACAAGGATAGACATGGGGGGGGGGGGGGTGTAGAGTAGGATCTTGATCCGAGGTACCAACAGGCTGAAAAGCTTTGACTGTTCCCAGAATGCATAGCGCCGCCTCCCTGCACAGGAGCTCAGTTTTTAGTTAACCAGCCCAATGCAGTAGCAGGAAAAAAGACGACAACAGTTAGTAGCCACATACACCACACTCTCACGACAGGAGAAGTGTCAGCGGCTAATGCCATACCAACCCAAAGAAGCTAAGTGCGTCAGGGTGGGCGCCTTGTGGAGCCCAGTGTACCTCGCAGAAAGTTTTAACAAACTTAAGTTCTTACCATAAAACTCATTTTCTGCTGCGGGGTACACTGGGCTCCACAAGGATAGACATAGGGGATGTCCTAAAGCAGTTCCTTATGGGAGGGGACGCACTTTAATGGGCACAAGAACCCTGCATCCTGGGAAGCGGCAGTATCGAAGGCATAGAACCTTATGAACGTGTTCACAGATGACCACGTAGCCGCCTTGCACAATTGCTCAAGGGTCGCACCACGACGGGCCGCCCAAGAAGGTCCCACAGACTGTGTAGAATGGGCCGTAATGTGAGCAGGAGCCGAGAGGCCAGCCCTCACATAAGCATGTGCAATCACCATTCTAATCCATTTGGCCAAAGTTTGCTTGTGAGCAGGCCAGCCCCGTTTGTGAAATCCAAACAGCACAAAGAGAATCAGATTTCCTAATAGATGCAGTTCTCTTCACATAGATACAGAGAGCCCGTACCACATCCAAAGACCTCTCTTTGGAAGACAGATCAGGAGAAACAAGTGACGGAACCACAATCTCCTCGTTAAGGTGGAACGAAGAAACCACATTAGGTAAGTATCCGAGACCAGTCCTAGGAACCGCCCGGTCACGGTGAAATATCAGATATGGGGAACTACAGGACAAGGCACCCAAATCCGACACTCTTCTAGCTGAGGCAATAGCCAGCAGAACCACCACCTTAAGGGAAAGCCACTTAAGGTCAGCTGAACCAAGAGGTTCAAACGGAGACTCTTGTAACGCCTCCAAAATCACCAACAAGTTCCAAGGAGCCACAGGCGGGACATAGGGAGGTTGGATACGCAACACGCCCTGAGTAAAGGTATGCACATCAGGTAAGGTCGCAATTTTTCTCTAAAACCACACCGACAAGGCAGATATTTGAACCTTGAGGGCGGCCAGACGCAGGCCTAAGTCCAGGCCCTGCTGAAGAAAAGCCAACAACTTGGCTATACTAAACTTGGAAGCGTCATAATCATTAGATACGCACCAAACAAAGTAAGAATGTCAGACCCTATAGTAAATCCGAGCCAAAGCCGGTTTCCGGGCCCGCAACATAGTTTGAATGACCGCCTCAGAAAACCCTTTAGCCCTTAAGACGGAAGCTTCAAGAGCCACGCCGTCAAAGACAGCCGGGCTAGGTCCTGGTAGACACAGGGGCCCTGAACGAGGAGGTCTGGGCGTTGTGGAAGTAGAATTGGACGCTCTGACGATAGGCCTTGCAGGTCTGAAAACCAGTGCCGTCTGGGCCACGCCGGAGCTATGAGAAGCAGAATTCCTTTTTCTTGCTTGAACTTCCGAATTGCCCTGGGCAGGAGTGACACCGGAGGGAACACGTACGGCAGCCGAAACCTCCACGGCACCGCCAGCGTATCCACGAATGCTGCTTGAGGTTCCCTTGTTCTTGCTCCAAAGACCGGAACCTTGCGATTGTGTCGAGACGCCATCAGATCTCTGTCTGGAAGGCCCCACTTCTCCACTAGGAGTTGAAACACTTCTGGATGGAGGCCCCACTCGCCGACATGTACGTCCTGACGACTGAGAAAGTCCGCTTCCCAATTCAGGACTCCCGGAATGAATATTGCCGATATGGCCGGTAGATGGCGTTCCGCCCACTGTAGAATCCGTGAGACTTCCTTCATTGCCAAACGGCTTAGAGTGCCGCCTTGATGATTTATGTAAACCACTGTGGTGGCGTTGTCCGACTGTACTTGAACAGGACAGTTCTGAATTAAATGCTGGGACAGGTTCAATGCATTGAAGACCTCTCGCAATTCCAGAATGTTGATTGAGAGGAGGGACTCCTCCTTGGTCCACCGACCCTGAAGAGAGTGTTGCTCCAGCACCGCGCCCCAACCTCTTAGACTGGCATCCGGCGTCAACAGGACCCAGTTGGATATCCAGAAGGGATGGCCCCTGCACAATTGTTGGTCCTGGAGCCACCAGAGCAGCGACAGACGAACCTCCGGAGTCAATGAGATCATGTGAGACCTGATCCGGTGAGGCAGGCCGTCCCACTTGGCTAGAATTAGCCTCTGGAGGGGGCAAGAATGGAATTGAGCTTACTCCACCATGTCAAATGCTGAGACCATGAGGCCCGGCACCTGCATCGCCGAATGTATCGATACTTGCGGACGAGAAAGGAAGCAACGAATCCCGTCCTGAAGCTTCAGTACTTTCTCCTGAGACAAGAACAACCTCTGGTTGTGAGTGTCCAATAGCACTCCCAGGTGCACCATGCTCTGAGCAGGGACCAGGGAGGATTTCTTCCAGTTGATGAGCCACCCGTGGGCTTGTAGAAACCGGACCGTCATATCCAGATGACGTAGGAGAAGTTCTGGGGAATTTGCCAGGATTAACAAGTCGTGCAGAGACGGCAGTATCCTGACCCCTTGACAGCGGAGTACCGTCGTCATCATCGCCATGACTTTGGTGAAGACTCGCGGAGCCGTAGTTAAACCAAAAGGTAACGCCCGAAACTGGTAATGGAGGTTGCCAATCGCAAACCTCAGGTATTGCTGATGTGACGCTGCTATAGGAATATGCAGGTAAGCTTCCTGTATATCCTGGGAGACCATGAAGTCCCCAGGTTCCAAGGCCAGAACTATAGAGCGAAGGGTTTCCATACGTAACTTGGAAACCTTCACAAACCTGTTCAATGCCTTGAGGTTGAGAATGGGCCGGGAGGACCCATTCGGTTTCGGGACTAGAAACAGCGGAGAATAGTACCCCCGGGCACCTCTGCGCAAGAGGCACCTGTACTGCGACTCCTGTATCCAGGAGGGTCTGTACCACCGAATGTAGAGTGTTTGCCTTTGTCTGGTCCAACGGGACGTCTGTCCGGCAAAATCCATGAGGGGGTCGGTTTTTGAAGGCTATGGCGTAACCTCGAGTGACGACTTCCCGTACTCAAGCATCTGAAGTGGTCTTCAACCATTCCTGGGTATACCCTAGAAGCCGGCCCCCCACCCTGGGATAACCCAGGGGGAGATCCGCCCCATCATGCGGCAGGCTTATCGGTCTTGGAAGCTGGCTGACGGGCCGCCCAGGCTCTTTTGGGCTTTGGCTTACCAGGTTTGGAAGTGCGGGTCTGCGTGTTGTACGCCTGACCTTTTGCTTTACCTGAAGGACGAAAGGAAGTACCTTTAGCCTTCGACACAAAAGTGGTACTTGGCAGACAGGCAGTTTTGGCAGTAGCCAAGTTAGCCAGTATCTTATTTAAGTCCTCCCTAAACAGAATATCTCCCTTGAAAGGGAGAACCTCCAGGGTTTTTCCCACAGACCACAGACCAGGATCTCAGCCACAATATCCGGCGAGCCAGGACGGACGTAGTAGAGGCCTTGGCTGCTAGGATACCGGCATCAGAAGCCACCTCTTTAATATAGCGAGAAGCTGTGACAATATATGACAAGCATTGTCAGAAGAGATTTGAGCTTCTAACTCCAAGGCCCATGCTTTAATAGCCTCTGCAGCCCATGCTGCTGCAATAGTGGGCCTTTGTGCAGCACCCGTGAGGGTGTAAATCGCTTTCAGACAACCCTCCACACATTTATCCGTAGGTTCTTTTAGAGACGTGACGGTAGTGACAGGTAGAGCTGAGGAAACCACCATCCTAGCCACATCCGAGTCTACTGGAGGAGGAGTTTCCCAATTTTTAGACAGCTCTGGTGCGAGGGGATAGCGAGCCAGCATCTTCTTTTGAGGCACAAACTTCTTACCCGGGTTTTCCCAGGGTTCCCGACGTATATCCACTAGGTGGTCAGAGTGAGGTAAAACTTGTTTAACCACCTTCTGACGCTTGAACCTATCTGGTTTCTTAGGAGGGACGGATGGCTCGGGATCATCCGTAATCTGTAAAATCAACTTAATAGCCTCCAAAAGATCAGGAACATCCACATGTGAACTACCCTCCCCATCAGCAGTATCTGTGTCAGAATCTGTGGGGTCCGTGTAAGTGCAGTCTTCATCAGACGAGGTGTCAGTGACAGCAGTGGAATGTGAAGAGATAAGAGCTCGCTTAGAGGACCCCTTGGGCTTGGGCGAGCGAGGGTCAGACTTTTTAGTAGTCAGGGACTGGTTCAACCTTTTCAATTAAGCAGATAAATCGTCCGCCCACAGCGGGTTAGCTGCAGGGACCACATACAGTTGTACCAGCATAGGGGGTCCGAGTTTATTAACTAGCGTATGTAGAAGCGTGGAAAAAGCGGCCCACGGTGGGTCATTATGTACCTCCGTTGCCACAGACCCACTGGGGGGCAAGGAGCCCCCAGAACCAGAGCCCACAGCTGCTATATTCTCCTCATAGGGATCTGTGGCTTCAGCAACACTGGCAGTGTGTTCAGCCCCAGAACAGTTACCCTCAGAAGCAGACATGATGTAACTTGCAGTATCAGGTAACAGTACAATTGGCAGCAGAACAATACCTCGTACCCAAACCCCCCCACAGTGTAGTCAGCACTAGCAGAGATAAAAGGAGAGATATGGTGACTAAAATCACAGAGACAAATACGTATTAAAGTATATCTTTGTGAAAATTCTATATAAATATAAAGCCTGACGCACCAAGCCCCCTCAGGTTATAGAATATAGGGATAGCAAGTTGAGTGAGAGACACGAAATGGACATCACTCAGCTAGCTAATGCACACACAGATAGTCACAGTTTGTACAATGCAGAGGTTATTACTAACAATAATACTGCACTGGACTAGCTTATATATAGCTATGTAGTCAATAGATATAACACTGCACAGTAAGAACTGGATGTATATCACAGGGTAATTGTACTAGAAAACCCTGACTAAATGCACTCTTTCTTAACTAACACTGACTAAAACAGGCAGGTAGAATACTTAAGTGTCATGTAAAGTCACAGCACTGACAACCAGGCGGCTTTACACAGGAGGATTTGCCCAAGCAGTCCCAGGAACACTGAAGCTGAGAGAAATGGCGCCCAGACACTGACAGGGAGTGAGGGAGAGACAGATATGCAGCTCCAGGGCAGGAACATTTGCGGGAAATGGCGCCCTGGGGCTGGGGCTTCAGGTCTAAGCCTTATCCCCCTGCTGGCAAAACCACGGGGTACTGTGGGCTACTATTAAAATGGTTTAGAGAGAAAACCTGACCTGCGCCCATGCCCTGGTGATCTAGTGGGATCGCCTGTACTGCCAAAGTGTCCACCACCAGCGCGCGCGGCACGCCTCCCACTGACCGCGCCGGATTGCGATAAAGTACGGGTCCCACTCACCACTGGGAACAGTCAAAGCTTTTCAGCCTGTTGGTGCCTCGGATCAAGATCCTACTCTACACCCCCCCTATGTCTATCCTTGTGGAGCCCAGTGTACCCCGCAGCAGAAAATTGGAATTCCATTTCCTAGGAATTCTAAACTTCTTACTGGGCGTAGCCCAAGCCTCTTCCATTATTTCCGTCAGCTGATCTGACCCAGGAAACTGAGTAATAGCTGTTTTGGGACATTTAAACACAGGTGCCTTAATTAACTCAGCTATGTCCACTGAGCCGAGACCTACCTCCTCCTCTTCATATGCAGAACCAGAGATTAATGAGACTTCATCTTCCGATGAATCCTCATTTGAACCATGTGTAGACTGTGAAGATGTAGATTTACTTACCACTGGCTTTTCAGCCTGTTTCTTTTGAGAGGCTGCTGCTGGAAGTTATAAACTGCAGGTGGGAAGCTGCATGTAAGGGTTAATCGTGTAACCTATTCCTGGTACAGAAGTTGGAATTATCCGCTCAGCTATACTGGATGTTTGTGCAAACACAGCCCAAGGGGGATCAACTTGCACCTTTATCTGCTTTGTACTTTTCAAGAGACCTTGGTGAAAGCCAAAACAATTTGCACACAAACCATCCTGAACCAGATCCTAAGATGTTAACTCAGCTTTGCAAGACAAACATGCTATGAGTGTTGGTGTTGCTGTGAGTCTATCGTCCTCAACTTTGCCACTCTTAGACATGATAAAAAAATTAACACTTACACAGTGTACTACACAATTTGTGACTGTAATCACTTTAAGACTCGTTAAAGTGACATACAATCCGAGCCTACCCTGCTATACACCAGCATTGAGGATCGGAATAAATAGAAAAAAACCTGACAGAATTATAGTAAAGTCAGCAATCACACTAACAGTCAGTCACATATTATACATTAGTATAATAAGCAATATGAGCACATAATCAACCACAGATACATTTTCAAATATGTAGGAGAAACATATTACTGCATTACTTTATAAAAGTTTTAACCGTATTCAGACGCATAGCGAAAGAAACCACAGTAATATTATCAGACTTATATGCATTATGCACTTATCCAACTATTCGTACTCAAAAGGTAGATAGAGACTTAGTGCTTTATAACCCATACTCAGAGTGGGATACAGGGAGAATTACCCCGCTTCCAGGATTGATCAATAAGTCTGAAAACACTGAGTGGATCCAGACGCTATTAGTGTACACCGCCTCTCCATGAACCTATAGTGAACTCAGACGCCCAAGTGAACACTGACGCACCAGTCACACAGCCGCCTACGCTGTGACTGGGTCCCTTAGTACACAGCGCTTCACACGGAAGCAGGAAAACTGTTCGGCGGGAGACTCGGAGGAAACTGGTCATGAACCGGGGGGGGGGGGGGGGGGGGAGACCAGGAGAGCGTCTGACTTCCCACTGCTGACATCAACCCTAGGGATCGCAGCCTCATACTACTCCTGGAGCCTATGATCCCTAAGGGCCAGCGCTGGTGCACCCGAGGTGGCAGGGCGTCAGCGACTGTTTGGTATTCTCCTCCCAAAGCAGTGCGGCTGTGTCCGTATTCCCCCTCTAAGCGGAACCGATGCCTTACCTTCTCCCCGTGATCCGGCCATAGCCTGGTAACATTTGCTGGACAAGAGGGTGACCTGGACGATTGATGGGCAGGCCAATATCATTGGCCAACGATTTACTAACAACCTCTTATGATAAAATATAATCTATTATATTGAAATGTAATGATTGCATAGTGCATCTGCACCCCCTTTGTCTGTGTATACTACTTTATTCTCAGCAGCATAGCACCTTTCATCACTGAAGGGTGTGCAATTAAGAGCCATTTCCCCTACTAGTATATCTGACACAGACGCCTGCCGAAACAGCACTGTAGCTGGGGGTAAACGTTGTCGCAGCCCGGCGGAGAGTTGTTGGAGCAACTCTTTCTAAAGCTAGCCATACATCAGAACAATATCGTTCCAACCAGCCAACTAGTTGCCTTGTTGGAACGATAGTTGGGCAGTGTGTGGGAGCAAACGATAATCAGCCGTTTGCTCCCACACGCTGAAAAACGGGCAGAAACGGTCGTTCCAACTAGTTGGGAAAATCAAACCTGTTTGATTTTCCCAACTAATCGTTCAGGTGTAGGGGGAACTTTCCCCCCAACTGAACGATAAGTAGGTGGACACTGGCCAGCAGTGTCCGCCTACTTCTTCCCGATCACTGCCGGCTGGGCTGCCCTGTCAGCCCAGGATTCCCGGCAGCAGCGGGTACTGTGGAGTGGGAGCGAGATGAGGTCCAGGGGCAGCCGCGGCAGTCCATCACTGTTGCCGGCAGCCCCTGTCATCCCAGCAGCGGCGGCGGCGGCAGGAGAACCAGGGACAGCGGCGGCAGTCCATCCCTGCTGCCCCTGTCACCGTAAGATCCGTACTGGCGACAGCGTTGGTGCGGGAGCCGGGAGGAGGTTCAGGGGCAGCTGCGGCAATCTATGACTGCTGCTTGGCTGCCCCTGTATCCCCGGCAGCGGCGGCAGTGGTGCGCCAGTTTATCACCGCCAGGCTGTCCCTGTCCACAATGAATTTGCGGCAGCTTATGCAGACCGGGGCTAATGCTGCATATATCTTCCCCCCCACCCCCATCCCAACCGGAGCGACAGGTAACGGAGCTAGCGCACAGGACGCCCAGAGCCCGGCCAGTGCATGTCAGCCGGCAGTGATGTGAGGATGGAGAGCGGTGGGCTGTCCCTGAGGAGGCAGAGGTGAGTGAGGGCGCAAGGGGCAGCTATATGTAAATATACAGGGCAGTGACCGGCTCCGTACCCCCTCCCCCCCCGTGTGTGTGTGTGTGTGTGTGTGTGTATGTATATGTATATATATATGTATATGTATATATATATATATATGTATATGTATATATATATGTATATATATATATATATTATATATATATATATATATATATTATAATATGGCACCCAGGTGTAGAAAAGAACCATGAGGCAAGCGCGCTCCATCCCTGCCTCACATGTCCCGCATTGGCTGTCTGGTCTCTACCTATACTACCCCCCCCCCCCCCTTCTCCCATCTGCCCCCGCATAGCTACGGGGAGCCCGCCAGAGCCGCTGCACATCCCAGGGCATCTGGCCAGAGATATAATGTGGCCTCTTCCCAAAGACCTCCAGCTAACTGCTCTCTAAGGCACCTCACTCTGAATGCAAGCTCATCTTTCCAGTTTTATTCTGCTGATGATGATCTCAGTGAGTTGATGGTTTCCGTATACCTGCATACAGTATCATCTATCTATCTATCCTCATATCTGGAATCCCCTCCCTAAAATTCATGCATTTGCCCCTGCCTTTAGTTATACCCCTTTTAGTTTTGTACCTGTAGATTTGCCCCCTTTAGTTTTACCACTTACACACACAAAAAAACAACAATATACTCACCTGAAGCCCCGCTCCTGCGTCCGACCACTGGCGTCCTTCCTTTCCTCAAAACTATGGGAGAGATGTCATGACGTCTCTCCTATAGCGCACGCCGTACACTGTAAAAGCCGGAAGCCAGAGCTCGGGAGTGAGCTCCTGCCTCCAGCTGCTGCTGTGAAGAGGGAGCCGGGTGACTGCTGGTAATAAAATCTCAGTGGACGCCCAGCAGCTCCCTGGGCCGCCAGCAGACATCGTGGGTTAGGTGAGCCGGAGGAGGTGGAAATGGTTCTGTCTCCAAATGGAACTGACGGAACCCAGTTCCGCCCCGTTCCGGCTCACTTTAACCTCTGGCTATTACAGTCATTATAGGTCACTGGGCTCAATCCAGTTAACTCATCACTGCACATGAGGGGCCGAGTTGCCATTGCAACGGCATGTTAATGCTGGCAACAGCATTGGAACTCATCTTCCCAAATGATTACTTTTATCTTTCAATTATTTCATACCTGGTCCCGCTATCCAGAAGTAGTCCAAAGGGTACATTTAAATAAATCAATGCAAGAGATACTAAACTTTAGGTACAAGAGCAAGCTTGCACTTGAGGTTCTGCAAGTACTAGCTTGCCTTGGCAGTTGGACCAAACTGGGCCATGTAGGTATCTGTACAAAAGTAGTAAAAACCTTTTTATTTTTAAATTGAAATAACTAAATAGACCTGCAATTTTCTATTTTTAAATATACTATTCAAAACAAGCAGAAGTGGGCAGGCACTGTCCGCCTACTTCTGTGACATCACAAGTTGGAGAGAAGTTGGCTGGTCTGCTGGTCTGTTGAAAAGTTGGTTAGATGTGTGGAACACTGTTTTAGTTGGACAGACAAGTTGGACGGTTGGAGGTTTGGAGAGTTGGAGAAAAGTTGGTCTGATGTATGGCTACCATAAGGTATGTATAAGACACTTTTTAGAAAGATCACTCCAAAAATTAGTAACACAAAAATAAAATAAGAAAGCTTAGGGCTGCTAAAAACCAGCAGCCCATTGACCATGGTCCGGCTCCTGCCGCACCAAACAAAAAACTGATTTATCTGAACCAGGAGGCGGGTATATACGGACGGGCCCGTTGCATGCTGGGAAGCCGTGGACCCTGCCGGAGAAATTAAGAAATCTATACACAGATTTATATCTTCAATATTTTCTGGGAATTCATTTTTTTAACTAGACCGTAATTTTCTAGCTTTAAACATGGTCACCACCATACATACCATACATTTTCTAAACTGAGTCTAGTAGGAGGGGCATAGAGGGAGGAGCCAGCGCACACTATCAAATTCTTAAAGTGCCCAAGGCTCCTAGTGGACCAGTCTATACCCCATGGTACTAAATGGATTCCCAGTATCCCCAAGGACATAAGAGAAAACCCATTTTGTTGGGGGATACATTCAACTATACCAATAGTGAGAGTAATTTACAGGGCAACTATAAAGCAGAGCAGCCTTAGGGATGGGAGAAGGAGAGATTAAAAGGCCACTTACCAGTAAATAGAGGTATGGCTTTGCTTACAAAGCCTGTGCAGCAGCAGCCCAGCTACTTCAGGACACTGCACTCTGCACCTTATAAATACAGCTGCAGTGGGGTGTGCACATAATGAAGTTCTTGCATTGGTCTGCAGCTGACAAGCTAAGTTTTTGTGTATTAGATGAAGAATTACAGTAAACCATTAAGAATAGTTTGGAGATTTTCTTACAAAAAAAAAAAAAAAAATCCTTAACGAAACTGTCAGAAATAGGAGGAATGTCTAACTTAACTATGCCAGAAACAGTTTGTCTTTAACCCATTCTTATAATTTGGCTATTTAATAGAGGTTAGTCTAGATCGTGGCAGTGCTCTGACATCACTGGACTACCATTCTCCAATCTTGGTGAGTGTAACAACCTTGTTATTTACAAAGCACACAATTGCTGCACAGTGCTCAGACCGAACAATATCTTTGATGATACAAAATATCATAAATGAAGAACAATGAGTGGATGCCCCTTACAGCAGGGGTGGTTAAAGCGTTGATCATTAACGATTGCAGGCACTTGACCGGTAGATTCAGGCCTACTCTTATTGGCTTGGGCCAAGGGCGTAAAGCAAGGTGCACCATTGTGATCCCCATTGACGGATGCCTACTGCAATGCATGTTACATTAATAGGGCATCCGACTTTTCTCCTTCCCAACTTCAGCAGTAAGCACTCCCCACTCCTGGCCCAAGGCAGCAGTGGCTCCCAAGCCCCAGAAGACCTGCCCATTTTCCAGCTGCCCACCTCAACTTATCCCCATAACAGATGTGAGATGCTGGAGGAGACTAGAGACTGTGTGGAGCAAGCCTTCCACACTGGGAATTTCAGGGAAAAACAAGTCAGTCCCAGAAACTTCTCCCCCACCAGCTGCACATCCAGTCTCAAGAGACACCGGAGTCCCTGGTATAAATAGCTGCACGCCTGTCTAGGAGACTTTGGTGGGAAATACCCACAGCCTTACAGCGAGGCCACGTTCCCTACTTGGTAGATTGCAAAACAATTTCGTCCTAAATACAAAAAAGGTTTACCCACCCCTGCCCTAGAGAATATTAAATTGTATAGTGTACATTCTGCTCTGCAGGTTTACCTGTTCTGGGTCCCCTTGGCTGAAAGGTTGGACGCTCCCGTGGGCGCTGTTCCCGTGTACGAGGTGGCGGAACTTGAGTTTCTTGCTTACTTTCAGGTCTGGTCTGCAAACAAAAAGGAAAATGCTGTAATAGTCTCATAAGATTTAATTTGTACTACACTATTACTGATGAACCTGTGAAAGAGCCTCCTTAGAACATATTAAATGCAACTGTTTCAATGACCCGCCTTATAAATTAAAGTGTCCATCTAATACATAAGCAGTTAAGATTATAAAAGCAATTGTACTGGAAAAATACAATGTAGAAAGACAAACTACACGTTCACTTCTCAAAAAGTTGATCAAAAAACAACAAGACTATAATTTAAGACAGAAAACGAACACAATTACAGAATAATACTCGAGAAACAAAATGGCCTAATAAAATGTGTACTTTGGGGAGCAGTCACAGATAAATTACCTGTGAGGCAGGAGCTTTTATTACATGGGGTGGAATTCCTGATGATGGGACAGTACCACTGGGAGGCAGATTTTTACTGGTCACTGAAGCCCACGAGAAAGCCTACAGAAAATAAATGCCGAGACTTAACAAGCTTTAAACTGAGTTACATCTAATATGCTAATTCTAATTAAAAACCCTCTGTGTTGGATAGGAAGCGTACAATCAATATAAATCCAAGCAAGGCAGCTGTGATGAGGCATCCAACCACACCCCAAAAAGCATAGAATTACAGTGCCAAAGATCTGCACATACACCATGTTACTGTAAATAACAAACACACTAACGATTTATTACAAAACACTAGCATACAAATAAGATGTATAACAATCTGAATCATATAGCATATATCATTGCACCCTATCAGACATTAATAAAGTGCTATTTAATAGCGGAGCACTTTGCATCATTGCACTACGAGTCTGAATGCGTCAGAGACCTATTATCCATTCGCAAGTTGCATTAGGATTATGAAAACCCGCAGACATTGTTGCAATATTAAACTGCATTTTTATCAGTGACTATTTTTGATACAGATCAATTTCCTTTTTATACTGAATTTTGAGGAATACTATTTCATGTGGCTAAATTGAATTTTCATTCATATAAAATTAAGCTTCACTGTCTATGATAAGGTGTAAGCATATATTATAGCATATGCTAATTATTCAAGTTTTTATATATTCTGCAGCTTATTGTTTGTGTACTAGTTAAGTTTTACACAATATTCTCTTCGCATAATGTCTTATTGAGTTTTAATGAGTATTTAAAGTGGGATAATAATACAGTAAAAGTAAAGCCTGAAGATAAAACCTCTTATTTATTCAAACCTAAACAATTCAAATGAAGCACTAAGGAGCCAATTCAGAGATAGCCGCAGACGCGCGTCTGTACGCAGCGGACGTGTTCATCTTGTCTGCACACGTCATAGTGTGTGACCCTTCTCCTTGTGGCCACATCCTGAAAAGTGGGCATAAGATGATTGACAGGGGCGGGCATTTTAGGTTTATTTTTATATTTTTTTGGGGGGAGACTGTTTTGCAGGCGTGGGGGGCCAAACGGGGGTGTGCCAGGAGTGTGTTCTGGGTGGCTGTGTGAGGTCAAATGCAGGCGCTGCGATAAAAAAAAAAAAAAAAAAAAAAAAATTTAAAAAAATGGTGGTGGACCGCCCGACTGGCTGCGGTCAACCTTGATCATGAGGTGGCACCACACACACGCTGTGCGGTGTTGCCTTGTGCTAGGCGGCCCACAGCATGCGAGGAGATGGATGCAAATCTTGCTGCGTATGCAGCAGCTCGCTGCATACGCAGCAAGATTTGCATCCATCTCTGAATAATCCCCTAAATCATGAATTGGGAAAAACTAACACTTTTCAGTATATTACCATTAATTACGATTGGGAACTACCCAAACAACCTACTTGATCAAACACAAAGCATTAAAATCCACAAACTTTCATAAGGAAAAGCATCCACATGGTCAAAAATAGAAAAATACACAAGTCTTCAAACACATAACGTAAACCAAAAATTTTGTGATGAAAGTATTCTTTTAAAAAACCTTAAGAGGCCTACAATTTTTTAAATTAAAACAAGAATACTGCAGAACATACATCAACATCACAAATTCCTGCCACCGATAAGATGAGAATCGAAGAATGCAAATCAGTCTGCGAATCGAGGAAATTCAGAGGACCGGATTCATATGTACCCCTCCAGCGATCTATCCCCGCCCGGCAGCTATTCAAATATTGCTGCCGACGGGTGCGACAAGTTCATTAAAGCTCGAAACCCCCGGGGGTAGCAAGTTGAAATGCTCGTAAAGAAACCTGTTTGAGCGCCCAAACGTGTCTTTTCATACTCACGCCCATTACTTTAGTCAGGTTTAGGTGCTTGGCGTGCCTAAACGAGTGTAATGGGCACGATCAGCGCGATAAGTGGGCGCAGTTTAATATTGCCCCGCAATCTACAGTCACTTTAGATGTGAGATCAGGGGTGCGATAACATTTGAATTCCCCCCAGAATGTTAATTCCAGAGTTGTCGATCCTTATCTTTTGGCCAGAATTGTGGATTTCCAACATGTTCAATATCCCCAATTTGCTGGTTGTTGAGGACTGCGCTTGTCACTTTGCCTGATAGGTAAGCTGCTATGGGGGGAGTCCCTAGGTAATAAATGGTTTTAAAAAGAAAAACCTCCCAGCGCTAATTGATCAGGTAGTAGGTGCTCACCGCGGAGCACCTACCACGTCTGCTGGCAGACACCCGACACTTTAATACAAACAGCGCCAAGGAGCACAAGTAAGTCACGGCGACTGTTCTACTACGCTTACTTGTAACAAGTTTTTGGACAAATTCCATTGAACAAAGCCCAGGACAAGGGTAAAATAATTTGAGATCTTGGACTATACTTTAAAGGATAAAACGTCCAACTCTATACTGCATATCCATAAGACTTCACACTCCACAAAAAAGTAAGTAATTCGCCTAGGAGTATCACTTACATTTTGTTACATGTGATGTATATGTCCTGTTTGAAGTAATGCGAGTATACCGGTATTAGGAATCATGGTTTATTTTTAGATTGTGAACTTATTGATCTTTTAAATATAAAAAAAATAAGATTTTACTCACCGGTAAATATATTTCTCGTAGTCCGTAGTGGATGCTGGGAACTCCGTAAGGACCATGGGGAATAGACGGGCCCCGCAGGAGACTGGGCACTCTAAAAGAAAGATTAGGTACTATCTGGTGTGCACTGGCTCCTCCCTCTATGCCCCTCCTCCAGACCTCAGTTAGGATACTGTGCCCGGAAGAGCTGACACAATAAGGAAGGATTTTGAATCCCGGGTAAGACTCATACCAGCCACACCAATCACACCGTATAACTCGTGATACTATACCCAGTTAACAGTATGAAATATAACTGAGCCTCTCAACAGATGGCTCAACAATAACCCTTTAGTTAGGCAATAACTATATACAAGTATTGCAGACAATCCGCACTTGGGATGGGCGCCCAGCATCCACTACGGACTACGAGAAATAGATTTACCGGTGAGTAAAATCTTATTTTCTCTGACGTCCTAGTGGATGCTGGGAACTCCGTAAGGACCATGGGGATTATACCAAAGCTCCCAAACGGGCGGGAGAGTGCGGATGACTCTGCAGCACCGAATGAGAGAACTCAAGGTCCTCCTCAGCCAGGGTATCAAATTTGTAGAATTTAGCAAACGTGTTTGCCCCTGACCAAGTTGCAGCTCGGCAAAGTTGTAAAGCCTAGACCCCTCGGGCAGCCGCCCAAGAAGAGCCCACCTTCCTCGTGGAATGGGCTTTCACTGATCTAGGATGCGGCAGTCCAGCCGCAGAATGTGCAAGCTGAATTGTGCTACAAATCCAGCGAGCAATAGTCTGCTTTGAAGCAGGAGCACCCAGCTTGTTGGGTGCATACAGGATAAATAGCGAGTCAGTTTTCCTGACACTAGCTGTCCTGGAAACATAAATTTTCAGGGCCCTTACTACGTCCAACAACTTGGATTCTTCCAAGCCCCTAGTAGCCGCAGGCACTACAATAGGTTGGTTCAAGTGAAAAGCTGATACCACCTTAGGGAGAAACTGGGGACGAGTCCTCAATTCTGCCCTATCCATATGGAAAATCAGATAAGGGCTTTTACATGACAAAGCCGCCAATTCTGACACACGCCTGGCCGAAGCCAAGGCCAATAACATGACCACTTTCCACGTGAGATATTTCAAATCCACAGTTAAGTGGCTCAAACCAATGTGAGTTTAAGAAACTCAACACCACGTTGAGATCCCAAGGTGCCACAGGAGGCACAAAAGGGGGCTGAATATGTAGCACTCCCTTTACAAATGTCTGAACTCCAGGCAGTGAAGCCAGTTCTTTCTGGAAGAAAATCGACAGAGCCGAAATCTGGACCTTAATGGAACCCAAGTTTAGGCCCATAGTCATTCCTGACTGTAGGAAGTGCAGAAAACGACCGAGCTGAAATTCCTCTGTTGGGGCCTTCCTGGCCTCACACCACGCAACATATTTTCGCCAAATACGGTGATAATGGTTTGCGGTTACTTCTTTCCTGGCTTTTATCAGCGTAGGAATGACTGCCTCCGGAATGCCCTTTTCCTTTAGGATCCGGAATTCAACCGCCATGCCGTCCAACGCAGCCGCGGTAAGTCTTGGAACAGACAGGGCCCCTGCTGTAGCAGATCCTGTCTGAGCGGTAGAGGCCATGGGTCCTCTGATATTATTTCTTGAAGTTCTGGGTACCAAGCTCTTCTTGGCCCATCCGGAACCACGAGTATCGTTCTTACTCCTCGTTTTCTTATTATTCTCAGTACCTTTGGTATGAGAGGCAGAGGAGGGAATACATAAACCGACTGGTACACCCACGGTGTCACTAGAGCGTCCACAGCTATTGTCTGAGGGTCCCTTGACCTGGCGCAATATCTAGTTTTTTGTTTAGGCGGGACGCCATCATGTCCACCTGTGGCCTTTCCCAACGGTTTACCAACAGTTGGAAGACTTCTGGATGAAGTCCCCACTCTCCCGGGTGTAGGTCGCGTCTGCTGAGGAAGTCTGCTTCCCAGTTGTCCACTCCCGGAATGAACACTGCTGACAGTGCTAAGACGTGATTTTCCGCCCATCGGAGAATCCTTGTGGCTTCTGCCATCGCCATCCTGCTTCTTGTGCCGCCCTGTCGGTTTACATGGGCGACTGCCGTGATGTTGTCTGATTGGATCAGTACCGGCTGGTTTTGAAGCAGAGGCCTTGCCAGACTTAGGGCATTGTAAATGGCCCTCAGTTCCAGAATATTTATGTGTAGGGACGACTCCTGACTTGACCAAAGTCCTTGGAAATTTCTTCCCTGTGTGACTGCCCCCCAGCCTCGAAGGCTGGCATCCGTGGTTACCAGGACCCAGTCCTGTATGCCGAATCTGCGGCCCTCTTGAAGATGAGCACTCTGCCGCCACCACAGTAGAGATACCCTGGTCCTTGGAGACAGGGTTATCAGCCGATGCATCTGAAGATGCGATTCCGACCACTTGTCCAAGAGGTCCCACTGAAAAGTTCTTGCATGGAACCTGCCGAATGGAATTTTGCTTCGTAAGAAGCTACCATTTTTCCCAGGACTCGTGTGTAGTGATGCACCGATACCTGTTTTGGTTTCAGGAGGTCTCTGACTAGAGATGACAGCTCCTTGGCTTTCTCCTGCGGGAGAAACACTTTTTTCTGTTCTGTGTCCAGAACCATCCCCAGGAACAGCAGGCGTGTGGTAGGAACCAGCTGTGACTTTGGAATGTATAGAATCCATCCGTGCTGTTGTAGCACTTCCCGAGATAGTGCTACTCCGACCAACTGCTCCTTGGACCTCGCCTTTATAAGGAGATTGTCCAAGTACGGGATAATTAAAAACTCCCTTTTTTCGAAGGAGTATCATCATTTCTGCCATTACCTTGGTAAAGACCCTCGGTGCCGTGGACAGTCCAAACGGCAGTGTTTGGAATTGGTAATGGCAATCCTGTACCACAAATCTGAGGTACTCCTAGTGAGGATGGTAAATGGGGACATGTAGGTAAGCATCCTTGATGTCCAGGGATACCATGTAATCCCCCTCCTCCAGGCTTGCAATAACCGCCCTGAGCGATTCCATCTTGAACTTGAATTTTTTTATGTATGTGTTCAAGGATTTCAAATTTAAA
Source organism: Pseudophryne corroboree (assembly GCF_028390025.1). Taxonomy (NCBI): domain Eukaryota; kingdom Metazoa; phylum Chordata; class Amphibia; order Anura; family Myobatrachidae; genus Pseudophryne; species Pseudophryne corroboree. Next base: position 751,617,410 of record NC_086444.1, read on the forward strand.
ATGGGTCTCACCGAACCGTCCGGTTTCGGTACCACAAACAGTGTGGAATAGTAACCCCGTCCTTATTGAAGTAGGGGCACCTTGACTATCACCTGCTGGGAATACAGCTTGTGAATTGCCTCTAGCACAGCCTCCCTGCCTGAGGGAGTTGTCGGCAAGGCAGATTTGAGGAAACGGCGGGGGGGGGGGGGGGGGGGGGGGGGGAGACGCCTCGAATTCCATCCTGTACACCTGAGATACTACTTGAAGGATCCAGGGATCCACCTGTGAGCGAGCCCATTTTTTGAGGCGGCCCCCCACCGTACCTGGCTACGCCTGTGGAGCCCCCGCGTCATGCGGTGGACTCAGAGGAAGCGGGGGAAGAATTTGGTTCTGGGAACTGGCTGACTGGTGCAGCTTTTTCCCTCTTCCCTCGTCTCTGTGCAGAAAGGAAGCGCCTTTGACCCGCTTGCTTTTTTGAAGCCGAAAGGACTGTACCTGATAATACAGTGCTTTCTTAGCTGTGAGGAAACCTGAGGTAAAAAAATTTCTTCCCAGCTGTTGCTGTGGATACGAGGTCCCAAAGACCATCCCCAAACAATTCCTCACCCTTATAAGGCTCTATGTGCCTTTTAAAGTCAGCATCACCTGTCCAGTGTCGGGTCTCTAATACCCTCCTGACAGAATGGACATTGCATTAATTCTGGATGCCAGCCGGCAAAATATCCCTCTGTGCATCCCTCATATATAAGACGACGTCTTATGTTCGCAAAATAGTATCCCTGTTTGACAGGGTTACAGACCACGCTGCAGCAGCACTATCTGCAGGTCTCAGTCTAGTACTCACCGGTAAATCTATTTCTCGTAGTCCGTAGTGGATGCTGGGACTCCGTAAGGACCATGGGGAATAGCGGCTCCGCAGGAGACTGGGCACAACTAAAGAAAGCTTTAGGACTACCTGGTGTGCACTGGCTCCTCCCTCTATGACCCTCCTCCAGACCTCCGTTAGGATACTGTGCCCGGAAGAGCTGACACAATAAGGAAAGATTTTGAATCCCGGGTAAGACTTATACCAGCCACACCAATCACACCGTATAACTCATGATACTATACCCAGTTAACAGTATGAAATATAACTGAGCCTCTCAACGGATGGCTCAACAATAACCCTTTAGTTAACAATAACTATATACAAGTATTGCAGACAATCCGCACTTGGGATGGGCGCCCAGCATCCACTACGGACTACGAGAAATAGATTTACCGGTGAGTAAAATCTTATTTTCTCTGACGTCCTAGTGGATGCTGGGACTCCGTAAGGACCATGGGGATTATACCAAAGCTCCCAAACGGGCGGGAGAGTGCGGATGACTCTGCAGCACCGAATGAGCAAACTCTAGGTCCTCCTCAGCCAGGGTATCAAACTTGTAAAATTTAGCACGTGTTTGACCCCGACCAAGTAGCTGCTCGGCAAAGTTGTAAAGCCGAGACCCCTCGGGCAGCCGCCCAAGAAGAGCCCACCTTCCTCGTGGAATGAGCTTTCACTGATCTAGCATGCGGCAGTCCAGCCGCAGAATGTGCAAGCTGAATCGTACTACAAATCCAGCGAGCAATAGTCTGCTTTGAAGCAGGAGCACCCAGCTTGTTAGGTGCATACAGGATAAATAGCGAGTCAGTTTTCCTGACACTAGCTGTCCTGGAAACAAATTTTCAGGGCCCTGACTACGTCCAACAACTTGGATTCCTCCAAGTCCTTAGTAGCCGCAGGCACTACAATAGGTTGGTTCAAATAAAAAGCTGATACCACCATAGGGAGAAACTGGGGACGAGTCCTCAATTCTGCCCTATCCATATGGAAAATCAGATAAGGGCTTTTATATGACAAAGCCGCCAATTCTGACACACGTCTGGCCGAAGCCAAGGCCAACAGCATGACCACTTTCCACGCGAGATATTTCAAATCCACGGTTTTTAGTGGCTCAAACCAATGTGACTTTAGGAAATCCAACACCACGTTGTGATCCCAAGGTGCCACTGGAGGCACAAAAGGGGGCTGAATATGCAGTACTCCCTTAACAAATGTCTGAACATCAGGCAGTGAAGCCAGTTCTTTCTGGAAGAAAATCGACAGAGCCGAAATCTGGACCTTAATGGAACCCAATTTTAGGCCCATAGTCACCCCTGACTGTAGGAAGTGCAGAAAACGGCCCAACTGAAATTCCTCCGTTGGGCCTTCCTGGCCTCACACCACGCAACATATTTTCGCCATATGCGGTGATAATGGTTTGCGGTCACTTCTTTCCTAGCTTTAATCAGCGTAGGGATGACTTCCTCCGGAATGCCCTTTTCCTTCAGGATCCGGCGTTCAACCGCCATGCCGTCAAACGCAGCCGCGGTAAGTCTTGGAACAGACAGGGCCCCTGCTGCAGCAGGTCCTGTCTGAGTGGCAGAGGCCATGGGTCCTCTGAGATCATTTTTTGAAGTTCTGGGTACCAAGCTCTTCTTGGCCAATCCAGAACCACGAGTATAGTTCTTACTCCTCTCCTCCTTATTATTCTCAGTACCTTGGGTATGAGAGGCAGAGGAGGGAACACATACACCGACTGGTACCCCCACGGTGTTACCAGAGCGTCCACAGCTATCGCCTGAGGGTCCCTTGACCTGGCGCAATATCTTTTTAGCTTTTTGTTGAGGCGGGACGCCATCATGTCCACCTGTGGCCTTTCCCAATGGTGTACAATCATTTGGAAGACTCCTGGATGAAGTCCCCACTCTCCCGGGTGGAGGTCGTGCCTGCTGAGAAAGTCTGCTTCCCAGTTGTCCACTCCAGGAATGAACACTGCTGACAGTGCTAACACATGATTTTCCGCCCATCGGAAAATCCTTGTGGCTTCTGCCATCGCCATCCTGCTTCTTGTGCTGCCCTGTTGGTTTACATGGGCGACCGCCGTGATGTTGTCTGACTGGATCAGCACCGGCTGGTTTTGAAGTAGGGTCTAGCCTGACTTAGGGCATTGTGAATGGCCCTCAGTTCCAGAATATTTATGTGTAGGGAAGTCTCCTGACTCGACCATAGTCCTTGGAAGTTTCTTCCCTGTGTGACTGCCCCCCAGCCTCGAAGGCTGGCATCCGTGGTCACCAGGACCCAGTCCTGTATGCCAAATCTGCGGCCCTCTAGAAGATGAGCACTCTGCAGCCACCACAACAGCGACACCCTGGCCCTTGGAGACAGGGTTATCAGCCGATGCATCTGAAGATGCGACCCGGACCACTTGTCCAACAGATACCACTGGAAGATCCTTGCATGGAACCTGCCGAATGGAATTTCTTCGTAAGAAGCTACCATCTTTCCCAGGACTCGCGTGCATTGATGCACCGACACCTGTATTTGTTTTAGGAGGTCTCTGACTAGAGATGACAACTCCTTGGCCTTCTCCTCCGGGAGAAACACTTTTTCCTGTTCTGTGTCCAGAACCATACCCAGGAACAGTAGACGCGTCGTAGGAACCAGCTGCGACTTTGGAATATTCAGAATCCAGCCGTGCTGTTGTAGCACTTCACGAGATAGTGCTACTCCGACCAACAACTGCTCCCTGGACCTCGCCTTTATAAGGAGATCGTCCAAGTACGGGATAATTATAACTCCCTTTTTTCGAAGTAGTATCATCATTTCGGCCATTACCTTAGTAAATACCCTCGATGCCGGGGACAGACCAACGGCAACGTCTGGAATTGGTAATGACAGTCCTGTACCACAATTTTGAGGTACTCCTGGTGAGGAGGGTAAATGGGGACATGCAGGTAAGCATCCTTGATGTCCAGTGATACCATGTAATCCCCTTCGTCCAGGCTTGCAATAACCGCCCTGAGCGATTCCATTTTGAACTTGAACCTTCGTATATAAGTGTTCAAGGATTTCAATTTTAGAATGGGTCTCACCGAACCGTCTGGTTTCGGTACCACAACCATTGTGGAATAGTAACCCCGGCCTTGTTGAAGGGGGGGTACCTTGATTATCACCTGCTGGAGTACAGCTTGTGAATTGCCGCCAGTACTACCTCCCCTCGAGGGCAGCAGGCAAGGCTGATTTGAGGTAACGGCGAGGGGGAGTCGCCTCGAACTCCAGCTTGTATCCCAGTGATACTACTTGCAGAACCCAGGGATCCACCTGTGAGCGAGCCCACTGGTCGCTGAAGTTCCCGAGACACGCCCCCACTGCACCTGGCTCCACCTGTGGAGCCCCAGCGTCATGCGGTGGACTCAGAGGAAGCGGGGGAAGATTTTTGATCCTGGGAACTGGCTGTCTGGTGCAGCTTTTTCCCTCTTCCCTTGTCTCTGTGCAGAAAGGAAGCGCCTTTGACCCGCTTGCTTTTCTGAAGCCAAAAGGACTGTACCTGATAATACGGTGCTTTCTTAGGCTGTGAGGAAACCTGAGGTAAAAATTTTTCTTTCCCAGCTGTTGCTGTGGATACGAGGTCCCAGAGACCATCCCCAAACAATTCCTCACCCTTATAAGGCAGAATCTTCATGTGCCTTCTAAAGTCAGCATCGCCTGTCCACTGCCAGGTCCCTAATACCCTCCTGGCAGAATGGACATTGCATTAATTCTGGATGCCAGCCGACAAATATCCCTCTGTGCATCCCTCATATATAAGACGACGTCTTTAATATGCTCTATGGTTAGCAAAATAGTATCCCTGTCCTGACAGGGTAATAGACCACGCTGTAGCAGCACTATCCATGCTGAGGCAATTGCAGGTCTCAATATAGTACCTGAGTGTGTATATACAGACTTCAGGATAGCCTCCTGCTTTTTATCAGCAGGCTCCTTCAAAGCGGCCGTATCCTAAGACGGCAGTGCCACCTTTTTTGACAAACGTGTGAGTGCCTTATCCACCCTAGGGGATATCTCCCAACGTGACCTATCCTCTGGCGGGAAAGGGTACGCCATCAGTAACTTTTTAGAAATTACCAGTTTCTTATCGGGGGAACCCACGCTTCTTCACACACTTCATTCACTCATCTGATGGGGGAACAAAACACTGGCTGCTTTTTCTCCCCAAACATAAAACCCCTTTTTTGTGGTACTTGGGTTAATGTCAGAAATGTGTAACACATTTTTCATTGCCGAGATCATGCAACGGATGTACCTAGTGGATTGTGTATATGTCTCAACCTCGTCGACACTGGAGTCAGACTCCGTGTCGACATCTGTGTCTGCCATCTGAGGTAGCGGGCGTTTTTGAGCCCCTGATGGCCTTTGAGACGCCTGGGCAGGCGCGGGCTGAGAAGCCGGCTGTCCCACAGCTGTTACGTCATCCAGCCTTTTATGTAAGGAGTTGACACTGTCGGTTAATACCTTCCACCTATCCATCCACTCAGGTGTCGGCCCCGCAGGGGGTGACATCACATTTATCGGCATCTGCTCCGCCTCCACATAAGCCTCCTTATCAAACATGACGACACAGCCGTACCGACACACCGCACACACACAGGGAATGCTCTGACTGAGGACAGGACGCCACAAAGCCCTTTGGGGAGACAGAGAGAGTATGCCAGCACACACCAGAGCGCTATATATACACAGGGATTAACACTGGAACTGAGTGATTTTCCCAATAGCTGCTTGTATACACAATATTGCGCCTAAATTTAGTGGCCCCCCTCTCTTTTTTTACCCTATGTAGTCTGGAAACTGCAGGGGAGAGCCTGGGAGCGATCCTTCCAGCGGAGCTGTGAGGGAAAATGGCGCCAGTGTGCTGAGGGAGATAGCCCCGCCCCTTTTTCGGCGGACTTCTCCCGCTTTTTTGTAGGTATATCTGGCAGGGGATTTTACACATATATAGTCTCTATGACTATATTATGTGTAGTTTTGCCAGCCAAGATACTTAATATTGCAGCCCAGGGCGCCCCCCCACAGCGCCCTGCACCCATCAGTGACCGGAGTGTAAGGTGTGCATGGGAAGCAATGGCGCACAGCTGCAGTGCTGTGCGCTACCTTGATGAAGACCGAAGTCTTCTGCCGCCGATTTCCAGGACCGTCTTCTTGCTTCTGGCTCTGTAAGGGGGACGGCGGCGCGGCTCCGGGACCGGACGATCGAGGTCGGGCCCTGTGTTCGATCCCTCTGGAGCTAATGGTGTCCAGTAGCCTAAGAAGCCCAAGCTAGCTGCAAGCAGGTAGGTTCGCTTCTTCTCCCCTTAGTCCCTCGTAGCAGTGAGTCTGTTGCCAGCAGATCTCACTGAAAATAAAAAACCTAAATTAAACTTTCTTTTTCTAGGAGCTCAGGAGAGCCCCTAGTGTGCATCCAGCTCAGCCGGGCACAAGATTCTAACTGAGGTCTGGAGGAGGGTCATAGAGGGAGGAGCCAGTGCACACCAGGTAGTCCTAAAGCTTTCTTTAGTTGTGCCCAGTCTCCTGCGGAGCCGCTATTCCCCATGGTCCTTACGGAGTCCCAGCATCCACTTAGGACGTCAGAGAAATATTGATTACTGCATATGCCTTCCATTGTGTGGATTATTCCTATAGGAAGATTGATTAATGGAATACTATAAGTATTTTGTCATATTACAGATTTTGTGTCATTATAATACCTGATCAATTAGCGCTGGGAGGTCTTCTTTTTAAAACTGGATATCCCCAATTCCCCAACAAAATGGGGAATTGGAAAATTACATTGCAGATTTATGGGCACTATCAGTCCTAAAATAAATTAGGCAAAAGACCAATGTCTGCAGAGTTTAAGACAGATACTCCCCTAACCTCTACTGTGTCACTGTCACCATTATCCTTGTTCCACCATAAATGAACCAGAGCATTAGAACTAATGGGCAAGCATTGCCGCAGCTCAGATACATGACATCTCTGGGCAGGTCCAGGTCAGCAGTTCCCAGTGTTTCAAAATAAAACCCATGCACACAAAAAACACCCCACAAACATCACCCACAAAAAAAAATAAAAAAATAAAAAGTCCTCCCTCAAAAGCAGTGTAGAATGTGCTGCCCATGACGGACCTACCTTACGAGCAGAGTAAGCAGACATTAACCGGAACAGGGAGATCAGCTTGATAATATGCTTCTGAAATTGTCATCCGAAGTCATCTCGCCAGTGTCTGCTTGTCAGCAGGCCATCCTCTCTTGTGAAACCCGTAGAGAACAAAGAGTATCTGTCTTTCTGATAGCACTGGTACGATCCACGTAGAGCCTTAAGGCCCGGACTATATACAACGATGCATCTCCTGTGGAAAGGTCCAGCCCGTGAAAGGCCAGAACTACAATTTCTTTGTTAAAGGTGGAACTTAGACACCACCTTAGAAAGATACCCAGATTTTTATAAAAACCACTCTATCTGGATAAAAAAATAAAAAAATAAAAAAACAGAAAAAGGAGGGCGACAATCTGACACTCTTCTAGCTGAGGCAATAGCTAGTAAAAAAAAAAAAGAGCTTTAGCTGTCAACCATTTAAGATCCACTTGTTTAAGTGGTTCAAATGGGGCAACTTGAAGAGCCTTTAGGACTAAATTTAAGTCCCAAGGCACTGTAGGAGGAACAAACAGAGGGTTGAATGTGCAGCATTCCCTGGAAAAAAGTGTGCACATCCTGTAGGTTAGCAATTTTCTTTTGGAACCATACAGTCAATGCTGACACTTGCACTCTCCAAGGAAGCCACCCGTAGACCTTTGTCCATTCCTGCCTGAAGGAATGCCAGGACTCTGGAAACTCTGAACGCCCTAGGATCAAATTTCTGGTCACTGCACCATTGAATATAGGTTTGCCATATTCAGTGATAAATGCAAGCTGAGGAAGGTTTCCATGCTCTGAGCATAGTTCGAATTACCTGTTGTGAGAATCCTCTTGCTTTCAGGATGGAAGTCTCAAGAGCCACACTGTCAAATACAGTCGATCCAGGTGCTTGCGACAGCATGGACCCTGAGACAGTAGATTTGGACGTTGGAGTAGAAATGGAGCATCCATCGATAACCTCTGTAGATCTGTATACCAATGTCTTCTGGGCAAAGCCGGAGCTATTAGTATCACAGCGCCCTTTCCTTGTTTTACCTTTCGCATTACCCTGGGTAACAGGGCGATGGGTGGAAAGACATAGGCTAGATGAAAGTCCCATCTCACTGACAGAGCATCCGCAAAGATCGCTCTCGGATCCTTTGTTCTTGACCCGAACTTTGTTGTTCTGGCGTGACACCATGAGATCTATCTCCAGTAACCCCCATTTGTCTACCAGAATTTGGAAGACCTCTGGGTGTAAAGCCCATTCGTTTGTATGAATGGCGTGTCGACTGAGAAAATCAGCTTCCCAGTTTAGGACTCCCGGCATGAATACTTCAGACAAGGCTGGAAGATGAAGTTCTGCCCACTTTAATGTGTGACTTACCACCTTCATTGCATACTGGCTGCGAGTTCCTCACTGATGGTTGAGGTACGCTACCGCCGTTGCATTGTCAGAGCAGATTTGGACTGGTTTCCCCTGAAGGATGTCCCTTGCCTGAATAAGTGCCATATACAGTATATGGCCTGAAGTTCCAATACATTTATTGGCAGGCAACTTTCTTCCTTGGTCCACTGCCCCTCGAAGCAACTCCTTCCCGACACTGCTCCCCAGCCGTGAAGACTGGCATCTGTTGTCAGAATTTCCCAATCTGATATCCAAAAGGACTCCCTTTGTCCAGATGGGATGTCTGTAGCCACCAGGCTAAAGATCTCCTTACTCCCAAAGGACTATAGTCTGTGTTTTTATTGTCTGATGACAACCATTCCATTTGGAAAGGATCTGACATTGCAGAGGCATCAAATGGAACTGGGTATACTCCACCATGTTGAATGTCGACACCATTAACCCCATCACACGCATTGCCGCATGAATGGATACCCTTTGACTGTGTAGCAGCTCCTGAACACCTGACTGAATTTTGGATATTTGGTCAGAGGTAGAAATACTAATACTCTCTAAAGTCCTGAATCCAGCACATCCCCCAAAGAGTCATCCGTTGTGACGGAATCAGAGAAGACTTTGCCCAATTTATGAGCCAACCGTGTCTCTGCAAACAAGCTATTGTCTGTTGCAGATGACACTGGAGCAATTCCTGAGACTGAGCTAGGATTAATAAATCGTTGAGGTATGGAAAAATCCTTATCCCTTGCTGACGGAGATGAGATGCCATCAACACCATAATTTTGGTGAATACTCTGGGAGCTGTGACCAGTACAAATATTAGGGCCTGAAACGGAAAATGTTGCCGGAGGATAGCGAACCTGAGATAGCGCTGATGGGACATTGCTATAGAAACGAATACACAGAAAACTAACAGAATTATAGTAAAAGCCAGCAATCAATCACAGGTTATACATTAGTATAATAAGCAATATGAGCACATGATCAACTACAAATACATTTCAAGTATGTAGGAGAAACCTATTACTGCAATACCTTATATAGGATTTAACCGTATTGAGTAGCATAGCGAAAGAAAACCGCAGCAATAGTTATCAAACTCGTGCATAAGGCACTTATCCAACTATTCGTACTCAAAGCCTTCGTACTGTATTACCGGATTCAGTAGACTGGGATACAGGGAGACTCACCCAGCTTCCAGAACCGATCAATACGTTAGCAAACGCTGAGTGGATCCAGACGCCATTAGTGTACACTCACCCTGTCAACCTACAGTAAACACCGATGCACCAGTCACACAGCCGCCTATGCTGCGACTGGGTCCCCTTAGATACACAGAGTCTCAGACTGAGGCGGGAAATCAGTTCGTGGCGGGAGACTCAGAGGAAACTGGTCATAAACCGGAGGTTGGGGGGGGGGGATAACCAAGGGAGCATCTGACTCCCCACCGCCGACATCAACCCTAGGGATCGCGGCCTCCTACTACCCCTGGAGCCTAAGATACCTAGGGCCTAGCGCTGGTGCACCCTAGGTGGCAGCCGCATAAGCGACTGTTTGGTCGTCTCCTCCCAAAACAGTGCGGCTGTGTCAGTGTTTCCCCTCTAAGCAGAACCAATGCCTTACCTTCTCCCTGTGCTCCGACCACAGCTTGGTAACGTCTGCTGGACTTGCTAGTACATCCAACACTGACGCCCGCCGAAACAGCATTGTACTCGTGGGTAAGCATTGTCGCAACCCGGCGGGGAGTTGTTGGGAGTAACTCTTTCTAAGGTACGTTTAAGACGCTTTTTAGAAAGATAGCTCAAAACAACAAAAAAAAAATGGAAAGACTATAAAATTAAAAGAAGAAAGCTTATGGCTGCTAAAAACCAGCAGCCATTGGCCATGGTCGAGCTCTTGCCGCACTAAATAAAAATAGGATTTTAATTGCCTACCGGTAAATCCTTTTCTCGTAGTCTGTAGAGGATACTAGGGTCCATTTAGTACCATGGGGTATAGACGGGTCCACTAGGAGCCTTGGGCACCTTAAGAATTTGATAGTGTGGGCTGGCTTTTCCCTCTATGCCCCTCCTACCAGACTCAGTCTAGGAAACTGTGCCCGAGGAGACGGACATACTTTGAGAGAAGGATAGATAAGGACAGTGGTGAGATTCCGAACCAGCACACACAACAAGAGGAAAGTCAAGCTAACCAAACTTGAAACAGGAACAGCAACGGCTGAACCAACATTACTTAACCAAGTAACAGTGCAGGATAAACTAAGCACTGGGCGGGCACCCAGTGTCCTCTACGGACGAGAAAAGGATTTACCGGTAGGTAATTAAAATCATATTTTCTCTTATGTCCTAGAGGATACTGGGGTCCATTAAGTACCATGGGGATGTATCAAAGCTCCCAAACCGGGCGGGAGAGTGCCGAGGTTCCTGCAGAACTTAGCAAACGTGTTTAGAACCTGGCCAAGTAGGTGCTCGGCAGAGCTGTAAAGCCAAGACACCCCGGGCAGCCGCCCCGGAAGAACCCACCAACCTAGTAGAGTGGGCCTGTACAGATTTTGGACACCGCAAACTTGCCGTGGAATAAGCATGATGGATAGTAAGTCTGATCCAGCGTACAATTGTCTGCTTTGAAGCAGGACACCCAATCTTATTGGGATTATGAAGAATAAATAGCGGGTCAGTCTTTCTGGGACGAGCTGTTCTTTTCACATACACCTTCAAAGCCCTCACAACATCCAAAATTTTGAAGTAGCAGAGGTGTCGGTGACAACCAGAACCACAATAGGTTGGTTGATGTGAAATGCGGACATGACTTTAGGAAGAAATTGCTGACGAGTTCAGAGTTCAGCTCTGTCCTCATGGAAATTTAAATAGGGACTTTTGTGAGACAAAGCCCCCAGCTCCTATACACATCTTGCTGAAGCCAAGGCCAACAGTGTGACTGTTTTCCACGTAAGATATTTTACGTCCGCCTCCTGTAACGGTTCAAACCAGTCAGATTGGAAAAACTGCAGCACCACATTGTGATCCCACGGTGCCATGGGAGGCACAAAGGGAGGTTGGATATGAAGAACACCTTTCAAGAACGTCTGGTCCTCAGGGAGAGAAGACAATTGTTTCGAAAAGAAAATGGACAAGGCCGAAATCTGGACTTTTATGGAGACCAGACGCAGGCCAACATCCACACCTGCCTGCAGAAAAAGCAGGAAATGTCCCAGGTGAAATTCAACCGCAGAATAATTTCTGCTCACACCAAGAGATGCATTTCTTCCAAATACGATGCTAATGCTTAGACGTTACCCCCTTCCTGGCTTGGATCATAGTCGGGATAACCTTGTTAGGGATCCCTCTCCTGGCTAGAATCAGCCGTTCAACTTCCATGCCGTCAAACGTAGCCGTGGTAAGTCCTGATAGACGAACGGGCCCTGTTGCAGAAGATCCTCACAAAGAGGTAGAGGCCACGAATCTTCAAGGAGCATCTCCAGAAGGTCTGCGTACCAGGCCCTTCTTGGCCAGTCTGGAGCAATGAGTATTGCATGAACCTTTTCCCTTTTTATTCGTTTTAGAATTCTTGGGATCAGAGGAAGTGGAGGAAACACATACACCATCTGATAGACTCATGGAGTTGTCAGGGTGTCTATCGCCACCGCGACATGGAACAATACCGCCTGAGCTTCTTGTTGAGATGAGGCGCCATCTTGACGATCTGTGGATATCCCTGTTGACTTGTCAAGCACCTGAACACTTCCGGGGGAAAGCCCCACTCCCCCGGGTGCAGGTCGTGTCTGCTGAGGAAGACGGCTTCCCAGTTATCTACTCCCGGAATGAAGACTGCTGACAACGCCACAGCATTTCTTTCTGAGAATTCTTGACACCTCTGACATTGCTGCTCTGCTTTACATTCTGCCCTGTCGGTTTATGTACATTACTGCCGTCACATTGTCAGACTGGACCTGAATTGCCCGATCTTGAAGATGTGAGGCCTACAGAAGGGCGCTGTATATGGCCCTGAGTTCCAGAATGTTGATTGGAAGGATGACTTCCTGACTTGACCATCTTCCCTGAAACTGCACCCCCTGTGTGACTGCCCCCCAACCTCTGAGGCTTGGGTCTGTGGTTAACAGTATCCAGTTCTGATTCCGAAAATATGTCCTGCAACGAGGCGAGAAGACTGTAGCCACCACAGAAGGGAGATCCTTGCCTTTGGCGACAGACGGATCCTCTGGTGCATGTGAAGATGCGATCCGGACCATTTGTCCAACAGATCGAGCTGGAAGTGTCTTGCGTGAAACCTTCCATATTGAAGTGCCTCATAAGAGGCCACCATTTTCCCCAGAAGGCGAATGCACAGACACCCGGGTTGGCTTCAGGACATCCCGAACCATCGACTGGATTACCAACAAAAGGAATACCTTTTGTGACTCAGTGTCCAGTATCATTCCCAGGAATGGGAGCCTCCATGTTTGCTCAAGGTGAGATTTTGGAAGGTTCAAAATCCACCCGTGATCCTGGAGAAGTTTGATTGAGAGAGCAATGCTGTCCAGCAACCTTTCCCTGGATGGTGCTTTTATCAGGAGATCATCCAGGTACGGAATTATGTTAACTCTCTGTTTGCGGAGTAGAAACATCATCTCTGCTATCACCTTGGTGAACATCCTCGGTGCCGTGGAGAGACCAAATGGCAGGGCCTGGAACTGGTAGTGACAGTCCTGCAGTGCAAACCTGAGATAAGCCTGATGAGGCGGGCAGATCGGAATATGAAGGTACGCATCCTTGATATCCAGAGACACTAGGAATTCCCCCTCCTCCAGACCTGAGATCACCACTCTCAGAGACTCCCTCTTGAATTTGAACACTCGTAAGTACGAGTTCAAAGACTTGAGGATCAGAATTGGTCTTACCGAACCGTCCGGCTTCGGTACTACGAACAAGTTGGAATAGTACCCCTTGTTTAGTAAATGAGGTGGAACTGGAACAATGACCTGAGTCTGTACCAGTTATTGGGTAGCATGCTGTAAAGTTATACTCGCCTCTTGTGAAACTGGCAAGCCAGATTTGAAGAATCTGTGAGGTGGGAGCTTTTGGAACTCCAGTCTGTAGCCCTGGGAAATAAGTCCTATGACCCAGGGATCCTTGCAAGAATGTGACCAGATCTGACTGAAGAATTGTAGTTGGGCTCCCATCTGACAGCCTTCCAGGCATTGCTGTCCATCATCATGCTGAAGTCTTTTAGGAAGCAGAGCCTGAGCTCTGTTCCTGAGCACCTGCTGTTGCTGGTTTGCGTGGTTTACCTCTTGCGCCGCTGGAGGACGTAGAAGCACTTCTGGATTTGCCCTTTAACTTTGCCGTCCGAAAGGATTATAACTTAGAAGATGAATAAGTCTTCTTGGTTGGGGGGGCTGCGGAAGGAAGATGCGTAGACTTACCCACAGTAGCTGTGGAGATTCATTTGTCTAATTCATCTCCAAACAAGGCCTGTCCTGTAAAAAGTTGGCCTTTCACACCTTTCCTGGAGTCCGCATGAGCAGTCCACTGGTGTAACCACAAGCCCCTGCGTGCTGACAAAGCCATAACGGTAGTGCGTGCATAAAGCAAACCAATCTCTTTTATGGCTTCCACCATAAAGTTCAGAGTCCTGTATATGCTGCAGGAGTAAAACAATCTCCCCCCTAGATAAGGAATCTAACCCCTCAATTAAGTTACCCCACCACTTAGCAATGGCTTTTGTGATCCACGCACATGCAATAGTGGCTCTCTGGGCCACCCTAGCAGCTGTGTACAATGATTTGAGTGTAGACTCAATTTTACGATCAGCCGTATCTTTTAGGGATGCTGCACCAGGGACAGGCAATACCATTTTTCTAGACAGCCTAGAGACTGAAGCGTCCACTATCGGTGGATCTTCCCATTTTTTCCTATTCTCCAGAGGAAAAGGAAAAGATGAGAGCAGCCTTTTAGGGATCTGAAACTTATTTTCAGGATTAACCCATTGGTTATTCAAATAGGGAATTCAATTCCTTTGACATAGGAAAAGTAAATGAGGACTTCTTTTTTACATTAAAATAAGATTCCTCACACTCCTCTGACACCTTATCAGGAATATGCAGAACATCTCCGATAGCCTCTATAAGAGCCTCTATTCCCTGTGACAGAGCTGCATCTCCCCCCCCCCCCCCCCTCTGAACCCACCTGCCCCCTCCTCCATGTCAAAGATTGCTTTTGCAGACAAATGGGAGGGGATTGAGACACTTGTTTTGGGGACTGAGTCTCTGTTCATAAACTCATCCACAGTCTGTTTTAAGTATTGCGTGTCTCTCTCATTGCGGGACAATTTTGTAGAAAGAGTGGAGATCCACCATTCTGGTTCAGCCCCACTATTCTGTAAACCCTGAGTACCCAGTAGTGAGTCCCCAGGTGAAGAGGAACACTCCGCTGTACAAGAAACACTCTTTGCCTGACATAACGTAAAATGTGACAGCATGCACACAGGAAAAGGTTAAGCACAAGTAACCCACAAAGAGCCCTTCAGGGAGACAGTGTTGTTTAGAGCCAGCCCCCTACCGCACCCTTACCGCTAATGTCAAGCTTAGTCAAGTCGCAGACTAAGTACCCTGATAGGGGACTTAGTACACTAATAGCCTTTCCCCCCTGCTATGACCCCCTGGTACTGCTGAGGTAATTTGGAGTCACACCAGAGGAGCTGCGCGTCCCTGTCAGTCAGCGTCTGTGACCACTGCAAAATGGCGCTGGTGAGCTGCTGGATCCTCTCATAGTGAAGCCCCGCCCCTCCAATGGCACACGGTCTTCCTGCTTTTATACTGGCTGAGGTAATTTTTGTGTTTAAAATGGAGCAGAACAGTTTTAAGGCTGTGTTTGCCAGTTTGGGTACTGTGTACTGAGACGCAGTTGTGTACTGTGTCTGGAGACGCAGTCTGCCCCATTTAGAAGCCGTGCGTCTTCATACCCTCGTGCCGCCTTAACGGCCGGCACCCCGCTAACCGGGACGCCGGCTCAACACTCACCACTCTTCATTCCTCTGGTTCTGTTAGGGGTGGCAGCGTGTTGTGGGAATGTACGCTCGCCGTGGTGTGGCTTGCGAATAGTTCCCTCAGGAGCTCAGTGTACTGTCAGCTGGGAACGGAACCATTAAGCCTTCAAGGAGGTTGGGCTGTTCCTTCCCCTAAGTCCCACGAAACAGGCAGGCTGGTGCCAACCAGCCCTGCCTGAAAATAACAAACATATAAAATAAATGTAGAAAACTCTTCAGGAGCTTCCTTCAGCGTGACCGGCTCCTCCGGGCACATTTTCTAAACTTTGTCTGGCAGGAGGGGCATAGAGGGAGAAGCCAGCCCACACTATCAAATTCTTAAAGTGCCCATGGCTCCTAGTGGTCCCGTCTATACCCCATGGTACTAAATGGACCCAAGTATCCTCTAGGACAGAGGTTCTCAAACTCTGTCCTCGGGAGCCCACACAGTGCATGTTTTGCAGGTAACCCAGCAGGTGCACAGGTGTATTAATTACTCACTGACACATTTTAAAAGGTCCACAGGTGGAGCTTATTATTTCAATTGCGATTCTGTGAGGAGACCTGCAAAACATGCACTGTGTGGGCCCCCGAGGACCGAGTTTGAGAACCTCTGCTCTAGGACGTAAGAGAAAAACTGATTTGCCTGAGCCAGGAGGCGGGATACATGGACGGGCCCGTTGCATGCTTGGAGGCTGAAAGCTTTGACCGTTTAGTGCAAATTTGCTGCTGCATCAACATATACCAATGTTATCCTGTGGATAACCTGTGGACCCTGCCGGAAAAATATGGAAGCAAATGACAATTGACCATTTGCTCCTAGGCACCAGAAAGAAGACAAAATGGACGTTCAGATAAATTGGTTAAAACCATTTTTACCCATGGTTAATTGTCATTTGCTACCATACATTATCGCTCCAACCAGAAAGATTGGATAGATAATCTTAGTGTGTATCCTAGCTTTAGGCTCATAATTAAGAGAAACTTGGACAACAGGTACGTCAAAGGATACTCTACACCAGAGGTTCTCAAACTCGGTCCTCAGGACCCCACACGGTGCATGTTTTGCAGGTCTCCTCACAGAATCACAAGTGAGATAATTAGCTCCACCTGCAGACCTTTTAAAATGTGTCAGTGAGTAATTAATACACCTGTGCACTTGCTGGGTTACCTGCAAAACATGCACTGTGTGGGGTCCTGAGGACCGAGTTTGAGAACCACTGCTCTACACCATAGGTCTGCAAACTCTGTCCTCATTACCCCACACAGTGCAAGTTTTGCAGGTCTCCTCTCAGAATCGCAAGTGAAATAATTAACTCCACCTGCGGACATTTTAAAACGTGTCTGTGAGCAATTAATACACCTGTGCACCTGCTGGGTTACCTGCAAAACATGCACTGTGTGGGGTAATTAGGACCGAATTTGCAGACCTATGCTCTACACCAGTGATTTTCAACCTTTTTTTTTTTTTTAACTAGCGGAGCACCAAACAATATTTTAAAATTGCCAAGGCATGCCATCAGTACCCCACAAAAAAAAACACACACATACATTGGCCTACACAGAAAAAAACAATCACATTGCTCCCCACATAAATCCTATTGCTCCACACATGAATTATTTACATTATTCCCACTATAAATCCATAAATTCTTATTCTCCCCACATAAATCCTATTGAAATACTATTGTTCCCCACAGGAGAAAATAAATATCAGCTGTCCTCCTCCCTGTCCCTCAGTGGCTGTTCATAGTGGAGTTCTGCGAATACTGAGCAGTGGGCGGTCGGGCAGGTGTGGATGTGGGTGGGCAAGGAAAGCTGTGTATGCAGGCGGGAACTGGTAGATGTGTATGCAGGCGGGTGAGCTGGTTGGGTGGCGAGACGCGGCAGCTGTGACCTATATCATCACATCGTTTTCAAGGCATAGGTCATGGCCAGAGCACAACTGATCCTCTAAGAAGAGCCCAGGCCAACAGTTCACTCTGAAGGTGCAGGAAGCTGCTCTGTCTCCGCGGCACACCTTGCAACTGGTCGTGGCACACTAGTGTGCCACGGCACACTGGTTGAAAAAGCCTGCTCTACACAGTTCTTGAAGGGAAAGAAAAAAGTTACAGATTTTGTCACCAGAGGGCGATATGGCAACACAAATCATTTTTTTATTTTTCAATAATTGCCTAGCACATCCTTTGAAGTACCCTATAGTCCAAGTTTCTCTTCATTACAAGCCTTAGAACTCACTCCAGAGTGCTCGAAGTAAGAATTATTTAATTTTAAAAGCCCTGTATAATGCCTCTAGGAGGAGAACCTAACAGAGTAAGGTGGATATAGTCTTTGGAATGGTGACAAATGAAACCCAAAGTTCATTTAAAAAAATAATAAATACCCACTTTTACTTCTGGCTTATGCTTTTTATTGTAAACTATAGAGCAAATAGGCTTTTCAAAAAACACACAACTTTACATACCAACGTCATTATCTAATAAACACTTCCCACCACGATAAAGGAAAATGAACAGCTATTCCAACCTAGTTAGTAAACTCTGCACTTCCATACCCCAACTGAATATGAGCTTTCTACTGCTTCTGGGCAACCAAGTCCAAACAAACAGAAGAGTGGCACAAATATGATATTGGAGCCTTATTCTTGAGAAAACATCTCCACATTGTTTCCCTTTACTGGACCATTAATAAAGAGCTGTAAGCCACAACACATAATAAAGAATTTGTAAAAATATTCAGATAAACAGTAGTGAGAAATGTCACTCTCACACAATGCTGACCATGTCAAAGCATTCGAAAACTATGCAAGAGTAACAAAATTACTTTACGGACTGTATAGTATGAGCAACTGTAAAACACACTTCCCATTTATTCCCACTGTCTCATCAAATGTACATAATTACATTAAACACAGGAACGCCCAATATTAGTCTCATACAGGACTCTACTACATATACCCTAAAGAGACACTGCTGTGTAAACAGCAGATAGCTTTCCTTTCTCCAAAACAGGAACATAAACTCACACAGGTAACAAAATACTATTTTTGCTGCCACACATCTACATAGATGACATATTGCTGTTTCCATCTGCCACATAGAACAAAATTAAAAACAGATTGTGAAACTGCCTGTAAGAGCAGGTCAATTACATAGATAATGTCAGATATTCAACCTTGGGTGGTTCTTGTGGGAGAACAATGGGCTCAACAGGAGGTGGCGTGGGGGATTTTTCCTCAAGTTCTTCAATGTTCTTTTCTTCTGGCTCAGGTTTCATTTCCTCACTCTTTAGTTCTGGTTCTGGCTCTGGCTCAGGTTCATTAATGGGCTCCTCCAAAGACTCCTCTACACCATTACTGGGAGGAAAACAAACAATGTAAATGGAAAAGTAATTGAATAGAAAATCAAATATACAGCAACTGGAAATGAAAAAATAAGATTTTACTTACCGGAAAATCTATTTCTCGTAGTCCGTAGTGGATGCTGGGGACTCCGTAAGGACCATGGGGAATAGACGGGCCCCGCAGGAGACATGGGCACTTCAAGAAAGAATTTGGATTCTGGTGTGCTCTGGCTCCTCCCTCTATGTCCCTCCTCCAGACCTCAGTTAAAGAAACTGTGCCCGGAAGAGCTGACAGTACAAGGAAAGGATTTTGGGAATCCAGGGTAAGACTCATACCAGCCACACCAATCACACCGTATAACTTGTGATAACTTTACCCAGTTAACAGTATGAACAATAACAGAGCATCAGATAAAACCTGATGCAACTATAACATAACCCTTATTTAAGCAATAACTATATACAAGCATTGCAGAAAAAGTCCGCACTTGGGACGGGCGCCCAGCATCCACTACGGACTACGATAAATAGATTTACCGGTAAGTAAAATCTTATTTTCTCTAACGTCCTAGTGGATGCTGGGGACTCCGTAAGGACCATGGGGATTATACCAAAGCTCCCAAACGGGCGGGAGAGTGCGGATGACTCTGCAGCACCGAGTGAGCAAACGATAGGTCCTCCTCAGCCAGGGTATCAAACTTTTAGAACTTTGCAAACGTATTTGCACCTGACCAAGTAGCAGCTCGGCATAGTTGTAATGCCGAGACCCCTCGGGCAGCCGCCCAAGAAGAGCCCACCTTCCTAGTGGAATGGGCTTTCACTGATTTTGGCTGCGGCAATCCAGCCGCAGAATGAGCCTGCTGAATCGTGTTACAGATCCAGCGAGCAATAGTCTGCTTTGAAGCAGGAGCACCAAGCTTGTTGGATGCATACAGGATAAACAGTGACTCCGTTTTCCTGACTCTAGCCGTTCTGGCTACATAAACTTTTAAAGCCCTGACCACATCTAGTAACTCGGAATCCTCCAAGTCACGAGTAGCCACAGGCACCACAATAGGTTGGTTCATATGAAAGGATGAGACCACTTTTGGCAGAAATTGGGGACGTGTCCTCAATTCCGCTCTATCCATATGGAAAATCAGATATGGGCTTTTATGAGACAAAGCAGCTATTTCTGAAACGCGCTTAGCCGAAGCCAAGGCTAATAGCATGACCACCTTCCACGTGAGATATTTCAACTCCACTGTTTTAAAGTGGTTCAAACCAGTGTGATTTCAGGAAACTCAACACCACGTTAAGATCCCAAGGTGCCACTGGAGGCACGAAGGGAGGCTGAATATGCAGCACTCCTTTCACAAACGTCTGAACTTCTGGCAGAGAAGCCAACTCCTTTTGAAATAAAAAGGAAAGGGACGAAATCTGGACCTTAATTGAGCCTAACTTCAGGCCCAAATCCACTCCTGACTGAAGGAAGTGAAGGAAACGGCCCAGCTGAAACTCCTCTGTAGGAGCATTGCTGGCCTCACACCAAGAAACATATTTTCGCCATATCCGGTGATAATGTTTAGCTGTTACGTCCTTCCTAGCCTTTATCAGCGTAGGAATGACCTCCCCCGAATACCCTTTTCTGCTAGGATCCGGCGTTCAACCGCCATGCCGTCAAACGCAGCCGCGGTAAGTCTTGGAAGAGACAGGGTCCCTGTTGCAACAGGTCCTGTCTTAGAGGAAGAGGCCACGGATCCTCTGTGAGCAATTCTTGCAGATCTGGATACCAAGTCCTTCGTGGCCAATCTGGAACAATGAGAATTGTTCTTACTCCTCTTTTTCTTATTATCCTCAGTACCTTGGGTATGAGAGGAAGAGGAGGAAATACATAGACCGACTGGAACACCCACGGTGTCACCAGGGCGTCTACAGCTACCGCCTGAGGGTCCCTTGATCTGGCGCAATAGCTCTGTAGCTTTTTGTTGAGGTGTGACGCCATCATGTCTATCTGTGGTAGTTCCCACCGACTTGTAATCTGTGTGAAGACTTCTTGATGAAGTCCCCATTCTCCCGGGTGGAGGTCGTGTCTGCTGAGGAAGTCTGCTTCCCAGTTGTCCACTCCCGGGATGAACACTGCTGACAGTGCACTTACGTGATTCTCCGCCCAGCGAAGAATCCTGGTGGCTTCCGCCATCGCCACTCTGCTCCTTGTGCCGCCTTGGCGGTTTACATGAGCCACTGCGGTTATGTTGTCTAACTGAATCAGAACCGGTTGGTCGCGAAGTAGGGACACCGCTTGACGTAGGGCGTTGTATATGGCCCTTAGTTCCAGGATGTTGATGTGAAGGCAAGTTTCCTGACTTGACCACAGGCCTTGGAAATTTCTTCCCCGCGAGACTGCCCCCCCCCCACCCCCGGAGGCTTGCATCCGTGTTCACCAGGACCCAGTCCTGAATGCCGAATCTGCGGCCCTCCAGAAGGTGAGCACTCTGCAGCCAGCACAGGAGAGACACCCTGGCCCTGGGGGATAGGGTGATTAACCGATGGATCTGAAGATGTGATCCGGACCACTTGTCCAGGACAGGAGATCCCATTGAAAGGTCCTCGCATGGAACCTGCCGAAGGGAATGGCCTCGTATGATGCCACCATCTTTCCCAGGACTCGTGTGCAGTGATGCACCGACACCTTTTTTGGTTTTAATAGGTCTCTGACCAGTGTCATGAGTTCCTGAGCCTTCTCCATCGGGAGATAAACCCTCTTCTGGTCTGTGTCCAGAATCATGCCCAGGAAGGGCAGACGAGTCGTAGGAATCAACTGCAACTTTGTAATATTCAGAATCCAGCCGTGCTGTCCTAACACTTCCAGAGAGCGTGCTACGCTGATCAGTAACTGCTCTCTTGGCCTCGCTTTTATGAGGAGATCGTCCAAGTATGGGATAATTGTGTCCCCTTGCTTCCGCAGGAGTACCATCATTTCCGCCATCACCTTGGTAAATATTCTCGGTGCCGTGGAGAGACCAAACGGCAACGTCTGAAATTGGTAATGACAATCCTGTACCACAAATCTGAGGTACGCCTGATGAGGTGGATAAATGGGGACATGAAGGTATGCATCCTTTATGTCCAGAGACACCATAAAATCCCCCTCTTCCAGGCTTGCAATGACCGCTCTGAGCGATTCCATCTTGAACTTGAACCTTTTCAGGTATATGTTCAGGGATTTTAAATTTCATATGGGTCTGACCGAACCATCCGGTTTCGGTACCACAAACATGGTCGAATAATAACCCTTCCCTTATTGAAGGAGGGGAACCTTGACCACCACCTGCTGAAGATACAATTTGTGAATTGCAGCTAACACTACCTTCCTCTCTAATGGGGAAGCTGGCAGGGCCGATCTGAAGTATCGGTGAAGGGGCATCTCTTCGAATTCCAGCTTGTATCCCTGAAACACAATCTCTATTGCCCAGGGATCCACCTGGGAGTGAACCCACTTGTGGCTGAAATTTCGGAGACGCGCCCCCACCGAGCCTAGCTCCGTCTGTGGAGCCCCAGCGTCATGCGGTGGATTTAGTGGAAGCCGGGGAGGACTTCTGTTCCTGGGAACTAGCTGTGTTGTGCAGCTTCCTTCCTCTGCCCCTGCCTCTGGCAAGAAAGGACGCACCTCGAACTTTCTTGCCTTTTTGTGATCGAAAGGACTGCATTTGGTAATACGGTGCTTTCTTAGGTTGTGAGGGAACATATGGCAAAAAATTTGACTTTCCAGCAGTAGCTGTGGAGACCAGGTCTGAGAGACCCTCCCCAAACAGTTCCTCACCCTTGTAAGGTAAAACCTCCATGTGCCTTTTTGAGTCGGCATCACCTGTCCATTGCCGAGTCCACAGGACCCTTCTGGCAGAAATCGACATTGCATTTATTCTAAAGCCCAGTAGGCTAATGTCTCTTTGAGCATCTCTCATATACAGGACAGCGTCTTTTATATGCCCCAGGGTCATTAATATAGTATCCTTGTCTAAGGTATCAAGCTCCTCAGACAAGGTATCCGTCCATGCTGCTACAGCACTACACACCCAGGCAGACGCAATTGCCGGCCTTAGTAAGGTACCTGAATGTGTATAAATGGACTTCAGGGTACCCTCCTGCTTTCTATCCGCAGCATCTTTTAGGGTGGCCGTATCCTGTGACGGCAGGGCTACCCTCTTGGATAAGCGTGTTAGAGCTTTGTCCACCCTAGGGGAGGATTCCCAGCGTAACCTGTCCGTTGGCAGGAAGGGATACGCCATAAGCATCCTCTTGGAAATCTGCAGTTTTTTATCTGGAGATTCCCAAGCCTTTTCACATAACTCATTTAGCTCATGTGAAGGGGGAAAGGTCACCTCCTGCCTTTTCTCCCCATACATATGAACCCTCTTGTCAGGGACTGGGGTTTCCTCTGTGATGTGCAACACATCCTTCATTGCTATAATCATATAGCGGATGGCTTTAGCCAATTTAGGCCGTAACTTTGCATCATCGTAATCGACACTGGAGTCAGAATCCATGTCGGTATCTGTGTCAACAATTTGGGATAGTGGGCGCTTCTGAGACCCTGACGGCCTCTGCGACATCGGATCAGGCATGGGTTGAGACCCTGACTGTCCTAAGGTTTCAGCTTTATCCAACCTTTTATGCAAGGAATTAACATTATCATTTAAAACCTTCCACATGTCCATCCAATCAGGGGTCGGCGCCGTCGGCGGAGACCCCACATTAATTTGCTCCCGCTCTGCTTCCACATAGCCTTCCTCGTCAAACATGTCGACACAAGCGTACCGACACCACACAGGGGATGCTCTTTTTTGAAGACAGTTCCCCCACAAGGCCCTTTGGAGAGACAGAGAGAGAGTATGCTAGCACACACCCCAGCACTATATGTCCCAGGAATCACACAGTAACTTAGTGTTAACCCAGTAGCTGCTGTATATTATGTTTTTGCACCAAATTTATGTGCCCCCCCCCCCCCCCTCTCTTTTTACCCTCTTCTACCGTGAATCTGCAGGGGAGAGCCTGGGGGGCTTCCTCTCAGCGGAGCTGTGGAGAGAAAATGGCGCTGGTGAGTGCTGAGGAAGAAGCCCCGCCCCCTCGTCGGCGGGCTTCTGTCCCGCGTTTCTGTATAATATAATGGCGGGGGCTCATGCATATATACAGTGCCCAACTGTATATATGCCCACTTTTGCCAAGAGGTCCTAATTGCTGCCCAGGGCGCCCCCCCTGCGCCCTGCACCCTACAGTGACCGGAGTATGTGGGTGTAGTGTGGGAGCAATGGCGCACAGCTGCAGCGCTGTGCGCTACCTCAGTTTGAAGACTGGAGTCTTCTGCCGCCGATTTCGAAGTCTAATTGCTTATTTCACCCGGCTTCTGTCTTCCGGCACTGCGAGGGGGACGGGGACGGCGGCGCGGCTCCGGGATCGGACGACAAAGGGTGAGATCCTGTGTACGAACCCTCTGGAGCTAATGGTGTCCAGTAGCCTAAGAAGCAGGACCTATCTTCAGAGAGTAGGGCTGCTTCTCTTCCCTCAGTCCCACGATGCAGGGAGTCTGTTGCCAGCAGATCTCCCTGAAAATAAAAAACCTAACAAAATACTTTCTTATAGCAAGCTCAGGAGAGCTCACTAAGTAGCACCCAGCTCGTCCGGGCACAGATTCAAACTAAGGTCTGGAGGAGGGACATAGAGGGAGGAGCCAGAGCACACCAGAATCCAAATTCTTTCTTGAAGTGCCCATGTCTCCTGCGGAGCCCGTCTATTCCCCATGGTCCTTACGGAGTCCCCAGCATCCACTAGGACGTTAGAGAAAGCTAGATGCTTGCACTTAACAGAACATAGCTATGTTACCAATGTCCAACGAAAGTCAAGAGGATAAGATGTCTATAGCTGTGTAACATTGCAATAACCTTAATCACAGCTGTCACCTCTTATATAAAAAAAATAATCCATTATGAAGTTGCAGCATGCCTTACCTTTTGTCCAAAATTACAGAAGTAAAACTATATAGAATAAGTCTGCTTAGACCACGGTTTGACATGGTTTTGTACAGTCTAGGAGCCAGACCATCTGTGGTCAAAATAAGAAAACTTCTATAACACATGCCCCTTTAATGTCCCTCAACCTCCACACTTGCCATTAGACAACCACACATGCCGCTTCAATGATCATCAGATTCTGCCACATGCACATACGTGCCCCAATTCATATTATGCCATACCGCAGTGCACAAATTCAAGTACGTAGGATGAGTAATATAGGTACATAAGATGAGATCGATATGCCCACATACATCTTTGCGGCAGTCATGCCAATAACCCATCTTGAAAGGCCAAGTCATGCGAGAATCTAGCGTTGGGCATCTTTTTTTGACAAATGTTTCTTAATCGCAATACACTGCAACCACATTGGAGGAGGACACTGTGCCGATTAGTATGACAAATGACACTTGTGTCAAAATTTCCTACATATAGGGGCCTAGTCAATTGTAGTGCATGCCACCTGCTTGCCGTCTAAATGAGTGGGCTTCTATTGGATCAGAGCTATTTAATTGTTTCTCCGATAGACACCCAGGACACCCATTAGCCGAGGCAGTCACATTTCACACTTCCCGCAGCATCTTAAGTTTCGGGCAAAATAGAGGAGGAGCCCCACCAATTGAATGTGGTGAGAGTGCACTTCTCATGTGATAGGCATGCAACAAAAACACCCACTCCTGTAATCACCTACTCCTTTAATGGTTGAGAAAAATTAAACAAACACCCCCACAAAACAAACACTTTGTTAGAAGTGGACCTAGCTCTTGTGAAACTCAGCCAGGATTAAAATTTTGGGTGTCATGGTGACCTGGCTTAGACACAGGCCAACTTCATTTGTGCTTTGTAGAGATTCTAAAATATCATCTCTCCAAGGTCAAAAATCATATACAGGTTGTATGAAAGGATCCGGAATGTATACTGGCAGACGGGATGCTGGCTATCAGTATACTGACAGCAGCATCCTGTCTGCCGAAATCCCAACAGGGCATCCCGCCACGCTTTGGACCCAGTGGCTCGCTTAGCTTGCTACAGGTTCTATTCCCAGTCGGTTGGTGGCGTGGACCCACCAACCGAGTGGGAATACACCAGGCGAGTGTTGGACTTCCGGCGTCGGTCTCCTGAACACCAGGATCCAGACAGCTGCCATTTTAACTGCATTTCGTATGAAGATTATACTTGCACTCCCAAAAACATCTGAACATCTAGCTCATGTGCCAGCTTCTTCTGTAAAACCGACAGAGCTAATATTTTAAAAAACATCATCAAATATCATACCGCTGTCAAAACTCTCCTGCCACAACAAAAAATGTCAGGCTAATTTAAAGAGAAGAAACCACTTCAGTTAACATGCGGATGCCACCGGGACTCATACCGGCAGCTTTGACTCTTGCCACCAAGTATCATTGAAACAGGTAAATTAGCTGGAACCAACATGGTCTACCAGAAACACTCAAATCTTTGTCATGATCACTTCACTTTGTGGTTCAGCTTTGCCATTGTGTCAACATCTGGGCTGAACATTCTTCAGGTTATAAGATGTGTGTGCTGCAAAACGCTGCTTTTCAGTTTTCGATCACAGGAGTGACAGTATCAAAAGAAAACATTTAGAACACGTATATATGAAAAAACCCAAAAAGAAACAGTTGTCCCAACAGACTATGGAGCTATTCCCTTCACCAGAAAATTATCACCTTTGTAGGCACCTCTGGTATCACGTGATCTTTTACTATACAGACTCAACTGACCTTCACAGCTCTGCATTATTACCTTTTGAAAGACCCAGTTATCCCAATTTAGATCAACATAAAATATCTGCAATGGTAGTGACTGATTCAACATTTTTCCAGTTTGCTCCTGGACACACAAAATGTGAAAACTATGTAACAGCTATTGCAACAGCAGCAATCAGTCCCAAAATTTGCCACAATCTACTTGCATGGCAAATTTTAAAGGGAATAGTTTCAGCTGCTAAACTGTAAATCCTGCTATTTATGGTTCTGTAGAAAATTTTGCTGAATGGATTCTTCAACCTTTCCATTAAAAAAACCAAGAAAAAAAACCCACAACAAAACTTTAACATCTGCATTTCAGTTGTCGGATACCTGTACATTACACTATTAAAGAGCTTGAAAAAAAAAATAAGAATTTACTTACCGATAATTCTATTTCTCGGAGTCCGTAGTGGATGCTGGGGTTCCTGAAAGGACCATGGGGAATAGCGGCTCCGCAGGAGACAGGGCACAAAAAGTAAAGCTTTAGGATCAGGTGGTGTGCACTGGCTCCTCCCCCTATGACCCTCCTCCAAGCCTCAGTTAGGATACTGTGCCCGGACGAGCGTACACAATAAGGAAGGATTTATGAATCCCGGGTAAGACTCATACCAGCCACACCAATCACACTGTACAACCTGTGATCTGAACCCAGTTAACAGTATGATAACAGCGGAGCCTCTGAAAGATGGCTCACAACAATAATAACCCGATTTTTGTAACTATGTACAAGTATTGCAGATAATCCGCACTTGGGATGGGCGCCCAGCATCCACTACGGACTCCGAGAAATAGAATTATCGGTAAGTAAATTCTTATTTTCTCTATCGTCCTAGTGGATGCTGGGGTTCCTGAAAGGACCATGGGGATTATACCAAAGCTCCCAAACGGGCGGGAGAGTGCGGATGACTCTGCAGCACCGAATGAGAGAACTCCAGGTCCTCCTTAGCCAGGTTATCAAATTTGTAGGATTTTACAAACGTGTTTGCCCCTGACTAAATAGCCGCTCGGCAAAGTTGTAAAGCAGAGACCCCTCGGGCAGCCGCCCAAGATGAGCCCACCTTCCTTGTGGAATGGGCATTTACATATTTTGGCTGTGGCAGGCCTGCCACAGAATGTGCAAGCTGAATTGTATTACACATCCAACTAGCAAAAGTCTGCTTAGAAGCAAGAGCACCCAGTTTGTTGGGTGCATACAGGATAACAGCAAGTCAGTTTTCCTGACTCCAGCCGTCCTGGAACCTATATTTTCAGGGCCCTGACCACATCTAGCAACTTGGAGTCCTCCAAGTCCCTAGTAGGCGCAAGACACCACAATAAGCTGGTTCAGGTGAAACACTGACACCACCTTAGGGAGAGAACTGGGGACGAGTCCGCAGCTCTGCCCTGTCCGAATGGACAAACAGATATGGGCTTTTTTGAGAAAAAAACCACCAATTTGACACTCGCCTGGTCCAGGCCAGGTCCAAGAGCATGTTCACTTTTCATGTGAGATGCTTCAAATCCACAGATTTGACTGGTTTTAAACCAATGTGTTTTGAGGAATCCCAGAACTACGTTGAGATCCCACAGTGCCACTGGAGGCACAAAAGGGGGTTGTATATGCAATACTCCCTTGACAAACTTCTGGACTTCAGGAACTGAAGCCAATTCTTTCTGGAAGAAAAATCGACAGGGCCGAAATTTGAACCTTAATGGACCCCAATTTGAGGCCCATAGACACTCCTGTTTGCAGGAAATGCAGGAATCGACCGAGTTGAAATTTCTTCGTGGGGCCTTCCTGGCCTCACACCACGCAACATATTTTCGCCACATGTGGTGATAATGTTGTGCGGTCACCTCCTTTCTGGCTTTGACCAGGGTAGGAATGACCTCTTCCTGAATGCCTTTTCCCTTAGGATCCGGCGTTCCACCGCCATGCCGTCAAACGCAGCTGCGGTAAGTCTTGGAACAGACATGGTACTTGCTGAAACAAGTCCCTTCTTAGCGGCAGAGGCCATAAGTCCTCTGTGAGCATCTCTTGAAGTTCCGGGTACCAAGTCCTTCTTGGCCAATCCGGAGCCATGAGTATAGTTCTTACTCCTCTACGTCTTATAATTCTCAGTACCTTAGGTATGAAAAGCAGAGGATGGAACACATACACCGACTGGTACACCCACGGTGTTACCAGAACGTCCACAGCTATTGCCTGAGGGTCTCTTAACCTGGCGCAATACCTGTCCCGTTTTTTGTTCAGACGGGACGCCATCATGTCCACCTTTGGTAATTCCCAACGGTTTACAATCATGTGGAAAACTTCCCCATGAAGTTCCCACTCTGCCGGGTGGAGGTCGTGCCTACTGAGGAAGTCTGCTTCCCAGTTTCCATTCCCGGAATGAAACACTGCTGACAGTGCTATCACATGATTTTCCGCCCAGCGAAAAGTCCTTGCAGTTTTTGCCACTGCCCTCCTGCTTCTTGTGCCGCCCTGTCTATTTACGTGGGCGACTGCCGTGATGTTTTATCCCACTGGATCAATACCGGCTGACCTTGAAGCAGAGGTCTTGCTAAGCTTAGAGCATTATAAATTTACCCTTAGCTATATTTATGTGGAGAAAAGTCTCCAGACTTGATCACACTCCCTGGAAATTTTTTCCTTGTGTGACTGCTCCCCAGCCTCTCGGGCTGGCCTCCGTGGTCACCAACATCCAAAACTGAATGCCGAATCTGCGGCCCTCTAGAAGATGAGCACTCTGTAACCACCACAGGAGAGACACCCTTGTCCTTGGATATAGGGTTATCCGCTGATGCATCTGAAGATGCGATCCGGACCATTTGTCCAGCAGATCCCACTGAAAAGTTCTTGCATGAAATCTGCCGACTGGAATTGCTTCGAAGGAAGTCACCATTTTTTTACCATGGCCCTTGTGCAATGATGCACTGATTTTAGGAGGTTCCTGACTAGCTCGGATAACTCCCTGGCTTTCTCTTCCGGGAGAAACACCTTTTTCTGGACTGTGTCCAGAATCATCCCTAAGCACAGGAGACTTGTTGTCGGGATCAGCTGCGATTTTGGAATATTTAGAATCCACCCCTGCTGTTGTAACAGTATCCGAGATAGTGCTACTCCGACCTCCAACTGTTCCCTGGACTTTGCCCTTATCAGGAGATCGTCCAAGTAAGGGATAATTAAGACGCCTTTTCTTCGAAGAAGAACCATCATTTCGGCCATTACCTTGGTAAAGACTCGGGGTGCCATGGACAATCCAAACGGCAGCGTCTGAAACTGATAGTGACAGTTCTGTACCACGAACCTGAGGTACCCTTAGTGATAAGGGCAAATTTGGGACATGGAGGTAAGCATCCCTGATGTCTCGGGACACCATATAGTCCCCTTCTTCCCGGTTCGTTATCACTGCTCTGAGTGACTCCATCTTGATTTGAACCTTTGTAAGTGTTCAAATTTTTTTAGATTTAGAATAGGTCTCACCTAGCCTTCTGGCTTCAGTACCACAATATAGTGTGGAATAATACCCCTTTTCTTGTTGTAGGAGGGGTAATTTAATTATCACCTGCTGGGAATACAGCTCGTGAATTGTTTCCCATACTGCCTCCTTGTCGGAGGGAGACCTTGGTAAAGCAGACTTCAGGAGCCTGCGCAGGGGAAACGTCTCGACATTCCAATCTGTACCCCTGGGATACTACTTGTAGGATCCAGGGGTCCTGTACGGTCTCAGCGTCATGCTGAGAGCTCGTCAGAAGCGGTGGAACGCTTCTGTTCCTGGGAATGGGCTGCCTGCTGCAGTCTTCTTCCCTTTCCTCTATCCCTGGGCAGATATGACTCTTATAGGGACGAAAGGACTGAAGCTGAAAAGACGGTGTCTTTTTCTGCAGAGATGTGACTTAGGGTAAAAAACGGTGGATTTTCCAGCAGTTGCCGTGGCCACCAGGTCCGATGGACCGACCCCAAATAACTCCTCTTCCTTTATACGGCAATACACCTTTGTGCCGTTTGGAATCTGCATCACCTGACCACTGTCGTGTCCATAAACATCTTCTGGCAGATATGGACATCGCACTTACTCTTGATGCCAGAGTGCAAATATCCCTCTGTGCATCTCGCATATATAGAAATGCATCCTTTAAATGCTCTATAGTCAATAAAATACTGTCCCTGTCAAGGGTATCAATATTTTCAGTCAGGGAATCCGACCAAGCCACCCCAGCTCTGCACATCCAGGCTGAGGCGATCGCTGGTCGCAGTATAACACCAGTATGTGTGTATATACTTTTTATGATATTTTCCAGCCTCCTGTCAGCTGGCTCCTTGAGGACGGCCCTATCTATAGACGGTACCGCCACTTGTTCTGATAAGCGTGTGAGCGCCTTATCCACCCTAAGGGGTGTTTCCCAACGCGCCCTAACTTCTGGCGGGAAAGGGTATACCGCCCATATTTTCTATCGGGGGGAACCCACGCATCATCACACACTTCATTTAATTTATCTGATTCAGGAAAAACTACGGTAGTTTTTTCACATCCCACATAATACCCTCTTTTGTGGTACTTGTAGTATCAGAAATATGTAACACCTCCTTCATTGCCCTTAACGTGTGGCCCTAATAAGGAATACGTTTGTTTATTCACCGTCGACACTGGATTCAGTGTCCCTGTCTGTGTCTGTGTTTGTCGGCCGTCTCATGTCGTCAACCGACCTTGCCGCGTGTTGACATTATCACGTAATTCCCTAAATAAGCCATCCATTCCGGTGTCGACTCCCTAGAGAGTGACATCACCATTACAGGCAATTGCTCCGCCTCCTCACCAACATCGTCCTCATACATGTCGACACACACGTACCGACACACAGCACACACACAGGGAATGCTCTGATAGAGGACAGGACCTACTAGCCCTTTGGAGAGACAGAGGGAGAGTTTGCCAGCACACACCAAAAACGCTATAATTATATAGGGACAACCTTATATAAGTGTTTTCCCTTATAGCATCTTTTTTATATATTTCTAACGCCAAATTAGTGCCCCCCCTCTCTGTTTTAACCCTGTTTCTGTAGTGCAGTGCAGGGGAGAGCCTGGGAGCCTTCCCTCCAGCCTTTCTGTGAGGGAAAATGGCGCTGTGTGCTGAGGAGATAGGCCCCGCCCCTTTTTCGGCGGCCTCGTCTCCCGCTCTTAACGGATTCTGGCAGGGGTTAAATATCTCCATATAGCCCCCGGAGGCTATATGCGAGGTATTTTTAGCCAAAAATAGGTTTTCATTGCCTCCCAGGGCGCCCCCCTTCCAGCGCCCTGCACCCTCAGTGACTGCCGTGTGAAGTGTGCTGAGAGGAAATGGCGCACAGCTGCAGTGCTGTGCGCTACCTTAAGAAGACTGAGGAGTCTTCATGCCGCCGATTCTGGACCTTCTTCTTGTTTCAGCATCTGCAAGGGGGCCGGCGGCGAGGCTCCGGTGACCATCCAGGCTGTACCTGTGATCGTCCCTCTGGAGCTAATGTCCAGTAGCCAAAGAAGCCAATCCATCCTGCACGCAGGTGAGTTCACTTCTTCTCCCCTAAGTCCCTCGTTGCAGTGATCCTGTTGCCAGCAGGACTCACTGTAAAATAAAAAACCTAAGCTAAACTTTTCTAAGCAGCTCTTTAGGAGAGCCACCTAGATTGCACCCTTCTCGGCCGGGCACAAAAATCTAACTGAGGCTTGGAGGAGGGTCATAGGGGGAGGAGCCAGTGCACACCACCTGATCCTAAAGCTTTACTTTTTGTGCCCTGTCTCCTGCGGAGCCGCTATTCCCCATGGTCCTTTCAGGAACCCCAGCATCCACTAGGACGATAGAGAAATTAGGATTTTAATTACCTACCGGTAAATAGTTTTCTCGTAGTCCATAGGGGATATTGGGGGAATCTAGAACGATGGGGTATAGACGGGGTCCAAAGGAGCCAGTGCACTTCAAATTTCTTCACCTGGGTGTGCTGGCTCCTCCCCTCTATGACCCGTCCCACAGGCAGTTATAGGTAAAAACATGCTCAAAGGAGAAAGGACATATATGAGAGAAGGAACATGATAACAAAAGGTGGTGAGATTTACACACCACTAACATACAACAACCAGCAACGGCTGGTAACAATAACAGCAACAGCTGAACAGGTAACTACAGAACAAGAACCTGCAAAAAAGATCACGCACTGAGGCGGCCACCCAATATCCCTTGTGGACTACGAGAAAAGGATTTACTGGTAGGTAATTAAAATACTATTTTCTCTAGCATCCACAAGGGATATTGGGAGAATCTAGTATGATGGGGACGTCCAAAAGCTTCCAGAACGTGCGGAAACTGCTGCAGCACCGCCTGCCCAAACTGGGAATCCTCTTTGGCCAGGGTATCAAACTTGTAGAACTTTAAAAAAAAG
This sequence comes from Pseudophryne corroboree, assembly GCF_028390025.1. Taxonomy (NCBI): domain Eukaryota; kingdom Metazoa; phylum Chordata; class Amphibia; order Anura; family Myobatrachidae; genus Pseudophryne; species Pseudophryne corroboree. The sequence goes on from NC_086444.1 coordinate 751,650,374, forward strand.
TGTTCTTCCCCGACCAGGTAGCAGCTTGGCATAGCTGCAAGGCAGAGACTCCACAGGCAGCCTCCCAGGAGGAACCCACTGATCTTGCACAGTGGGCCTTCAGAGACTTAGGCCTGTTGAATAGTAAGCCTAATCCAATGAGCAATGGACTGCTTTGAAGCAGGACAACCCTTTTTCTGTGCATCATGGAGCACGAACAAAGAATTTGTCTTTCTGATCCGACCCACTCTTGACATAGATCTTCAAAGCTCACACAGCATCCAATGCCTCCGGAGGAGCAGAAGTTCCAGAAATGGACGGAAACACAATAGGCTGATTCAAGTGAAACGCAGAAATAACCTTCGGTAGGAACTGCTGCCTAGTCCGGAGCTCTGCTCTGTCCTCGTAAAAGTATGGACTTTTACACGACAAGGCCCCCAATTCTGAGACACGTCTAGCAGAAGCCAGGGCCAGTAGCATCACAGTTTTCCACGGTATCCGTTCACATGGTCGACCATGTTATGGTCGACAGTCATTAGGTCGACCACTATTGGTCGACATTGACATAGTCGACATGGACACATGGTCGACACGTGAAAATGGACGACACATGAAAAAGTCGACACATTAAGCGGTCGACACATGAAAAGGTCGACATGAGGTTGTTGTTTTTTCCGTTTTTTTTCTTTTGGGGAACTTTTCCATACTTTACGATCCACGTGGACTACGATTGGAACGGTAATCTGTGCCGAGCGAAGCGGTAGCGGAGCGAAGGCACCATGCCCGAAGCATTGCGAGCGAAGCGAGCCATGCGAGGGGACGCGGTGCACTAATTGGGGTTCCCAGTCACTTTACGCAAAAAACGACACCAAAAAGAGTAAAAAAACTCATGTCGACCTTTTCATGTGTCGACCATGTGTCCATGTCGACCATGTCAATGTCGACCAATAGTGGTCGACCTAATGACTGTCGACCATAACATGGTCGACCATTCATACCGGAACCGGTTTCCACGTGAGGTACTTGTCCTCTACCATCAGAGGTTCAAACCAGGAGGACTGCAGAAAATCTAACACTACATTCAGATCCCAGGGTGCCGTAGGTGGCACAAAAGCAGGTTGTACAGTATGTGGAGTACCCCTTGCAAGAAGGTCTGAACTTCTGGCAACACTGCCAATTTCTTCTGGAACAAAATGGAGAGGGCTGAAATCTGGACCTTAATTGAACCCAGACGTAAGCTTCTATCCACACCAGCCTGCAGGAAACGTAAGAAACGTCCAAAGTGAAACTCAGCATGCGGATACGTGCGCTCCTCGCACCAAGAGACATATCTCCTCCAGATATGATGATAGTGTTTTGACGTCACCGGTTTTCTTGCCTGAACTATGGTAGCAATAACCTTTTTCGGAAAGGCCCTTGTGAGCTAGGATGTTCCACTCAACCTTCATGTCGCCAAACGAAGCCGCCGTAAGTCCGGGTAGACAAACAGTCCCTGTTGAAGATCGCTTCTTAGAGGCAGAGGCCAAGGGTCTTTGGTGGATATGTCCAGAAGATCCACGTACCACGCCCTCCAAGGCCAATCAGAATTGCCTGGACTCTGATTCCTGATTCGCTTTAGCACCCGTGGGACCAATAGAATCGGAGGAAACCGGTAGACCACCCGGTAAGGCCAAGGCGACGCCGGTGCATCCACTGCCCTCGCCCGAGGGTCCCTGGTTCGCGAGCAATACCAGGGAAGTTTCATGTTGAGACGAGAAGCCATCAAGTCTATCTGTGGGCAGCCCCACCGGTTGATGACCTGCTGGAACACCTGCTGGTGGAGACCCCACTCTCCCGGGTGGAAATCGTGAAGACTCACAAAGTCCACATCCCAGTTGTCCACACCCGGAATGAAGATTGCCGACAGAGCTCTTGCATTTCTTCCCAGCCAGAGGAGTATCTTTGACACCTCTCGCATGCAGGCTTTTCTTTCTGTTCCTCCCTGTTGATTGATATACGCCACCGCCGTGGCGTTGTCCGACTGTACCTGGATCGCTTGATCCCTGAGCAGAGGCGAGGCCTGAAGTAGAGCATTGTAGATCGCCTGAAGTTCCAGAATGTTGATCGGAAGGACACGTGTAGTCACCTGAATGTGTTTTAGGAGGGTCACCATAGTAACCAAGGGCATATCCCCCGAGAGGCCCCCCTGAATCTGAGTGGCCCAGGAATAAACGGCATGGGTCATCCAACAGCCAGCAATGACCGGCCTTTGTAATATACCTGCTGCCATGTAAATGGATTTGAGTGTAGTCTATTTTCTTATCCCCAGGATCCTTCATGGTGAAGAAGCCCGGGGCAGGCAGCACTGCCTTTTTGGACAGGCAAGAGACTGATACATCCACCATAGGGGGTTCCTCCAAAAATGTCCGACCTTCAGGAGCAAATGAGAAAGTGTGCAAATTATTTTTTTTGGCCACTTGAAATTTTTGTCTGGATTTTTCAATGCCAGCTTAAATAAGTCATCTAACTCCAGAGAATCAGGTAAAGTGACATTAGGCTTGTTTTGTATAAAGAAAAAACACTGCTGTGACGCAGCGTCCTCTAGAGGGAGCTTTAAACACGTCCCGTATAGCTAAAATTAGGGGTTCAATACCCTGAGCAGAATCAGGATCCACACTAACGGGATCCAAGTCAACCCCATCCTCCTGTATATCATCATCTGTATTAGAGAGTAGAGCAGGTAATCCACGCTTCTGTGGACCTGCATGAGAGAGGGGGGGCTGTGCTGCATCTACCCTAGCAGCTAAATCTGCAACAGCTTGTTGTAGTAGCTGAGTCTTCTGCACATTAGTAGTGAGCTGGGATGACATAACTGACATAGGTTTAAGAGACCCTAACCAGTGGGGCTCTCGACCCTCTCCCCCAGCCCCTTCACTGATTTGTGAAGATTGGCTGCATTGTTCACAGGAAACAGAATCAGTAAATAATGGAGAGAATCTGGTGTGACATACACTGCAGTTTGTATTTACCCATGTTTCACAGTAAGCACAATCACATACACACAGACAGTTATATTGCAAGCCTGTCCTAATGTATGTGAGAAGAGAAACAGAAATAAGGACACCAGCACACACTGAGCTGTACAGCCCCAGTGAGGCTGTCAGCTCACTATATTACAGAAAACACTAAATTCCTGTCCTAAAGAGGACCCAGATAGTGCACACAAGCGGCTCTCCCCCTTTTCTATATCCTGTACCAGATAGCTAGGATGGCTGAGGAGTCAGGAAGCGCTGTTTGTGCCGAGAATGGCTGCAGTAAGCATAGCAAGGCACCAAAACGCCTCAGGTTCTGCTCTGATGTAGCTTCGCCCCCTCCAATGGTGCAGAGTTACAATGATATTTTTTACTGTACACCGCCCCCGTGGTCAGACGCACTTTTGAACCGGGAGACCCCCTACCTAGCGGGGCCCCCGGTGTACTCACCACCGATGTCACCTTCAGGCAGCGTTAGGGGTGTGCGGCGTGCTACAGCTGTGACAGGGCGCAGTGCCCTGCTGAACAATCCCTCTGAACGGTGGTCCTGCAGCGAGGAAGCGGCTCGGCACCTCGCAAGGCCGATGACCATACACCCCCAAACTGCCACGGTGCAAGTATGCTGTTGCCCAAACAGCATACCGAAAATAACAATAAAAAAAAAAGAAATTGAAGAAAACTCTCTGGAGCTCAGAGATGTGCATCCTCTCCTGAGGGCACTTTTTTCTAAACTGCCTGTGGGAGGGAGCATAGAGGGGAGAAGCCAGCACACCCAGTTGAAGAAATTTAAAGTGCACTGGCTCCTTTGGACCACGTCTATACCCCATTGCACTAGACTCCCCCAATATCCCTTATGGATGCTGGAGAAAAATAAGAATTTACTTACCGATAATTCTATTTCTCGTAGTCCGTAGTGGATGCTGGGGACTCCGTCAGGACCATGGGGGAATAGCGGCTCCGCAGGAGACAGGGCACAAAAATAAAGCTTTAGGATTAGGTGGTGTGTACTGGCTCCTCCCCCTATGACCCTCCTCCAAGCCTCAGTTAGGATACTGTGCCCGGACGAGCGTACACAATAAGGAAGGATATTGAATCCCGGGTAAGACTCATACCAGCCACACCAATCACACCGTATAACTTGTGATCTGAACCCAGTTAACAGTATGACAAACGTAGGAGCCTCTGAACAGACGGCTCACAACAATAACAACCCGAATTTGTTTGTAACAATAACTATGTACAAGTATTGCAGACAATCCGCACTTGGGATGGGCGCCCAGCATCCACTACGGACTACGAGAAATAGAATTATCGGTAAGTAAATTCTTATTTTCTCTAACGTCCTAAGTGGATGCTGGGGACTCCGTCAGGACCATGGGGATTATACCAAAGCTCCCAAACGGGCGGGAGAGTGCGGATGACTCTGCAGCACCGAATGAGAGAACTCAAGGTCCTCCTCAGCCAGGGTATCAAATTTGTAGAATTTTGCAAACGTGTTTGCCCCTGACCAAGTAGCAGCTCGGCAGCCGCCCAGGATGAGCCCACTTTCCTTGTGGAATGGGCCTTGACAGATTTAGGTTGTGGCAAGCCTGCCACAGAATGTGCAAGTTGAATTGTGCTACAAATCCAACGAGCAATCGTCTGCTTAGAAGCAGGAGCACCCATCTTGTTGGGTGCATACAATATAAACAGTGAGTCAGACTTTCTGACTCCCGCCGTTCTTGAAATATATATTTTCAATGCCCGGACCACGTCCAACAACTTGGAATCCTCCAAATCGTTGGTAGCCGCAGGCACCACAATAGGCTGGTTCAGGTGAAACGCTGACACCACCTTAGGCAGAAAATGAGGACGCGTCCGCAGTTCTGCCCTGTCCGTATGGAAAATCAGATATGGGCTCTTATATGATAAAGCCGCCAATTCTGATACTCTCCTGGCTGAAGCCAGGGCCAGTAGCATGGTTACTTTCCATGTAAGATACTTCAGCTCCACCGATTTGAGCGGCTCAAACCAATGGGATTTGAGAAAATCCAAGACTACATTAAGATCCCACGGTGCCACTGGGGGCACAACCGGGGGCTGTATATGTAGTACTCCTTTTACAAAAGTCTGGACTTCAGGAACTGAAGCCAATTCTTTCTGGAAGAAAATCGACAGGGCCGAAATTTGAACCTTAATGGACCCCAATTTGAGGCCCATAGACAATCCTGTTTGCAGGAAATGTAGGAATCGACCCAGTTGAAATTCCTCCGTGGGGGCCTTCCTGGCCTCACACCACGCAACATATTTTCTCCAAATGCGGTGATAATGTTGTGCAGTCACCTCCTTCCTGGCTTTTACCAGTGTAGGAATGACCTCTTCCGGAATGCCCTTTTCCCTTAGAATTCGGCGTTCAACCGCCATGCCGTCAAACGCAGCCGCGGTAAGTCTTGGAATAGACACGGTCCCTGCTAAAGCAGGTCCCGTCTTAGAGGTAGAGGCCACGGATCCTCCGTGAGCATCTCTTGAAGTTCCGGGTACCAAGTTCTTCTTGGCCAATCCGGAGCCACTAGTATCGTTCTTACTCCCTTTTGCCGTATAATTCTCAGTACTTTTGGTATGAGAGGCAGAGGAGGGAACACATACACTGACTGGAACACCCACGGTGTTACCAGAGCGTCCACAGCTATTGCCTGAGGGTCTCTTGACCTGGCGCAATACCTGTCCAGTTTTTTGTTGAGGCGGGACGCCATCATATCCACCATTGGTTTTTCCCAACGGTTCACAATCATGTGGAAGACTTCTGGATGAAGTCCCCACTCTCCCGGGTGTAGATCGTGTCTGCTGAGGAAGTCTGCTTCCCAGTTGTCCACTCCCGGAATGAATACTGCCGATAGTGCTATCACATGATCTTCCGCCCAGCGAAGAATCCTTGCAGCTTCTGCCATTGCTGTCCTGCTTCTTGTGCCGCCCTGTCTGTTTACGTGGGCGACTGCCGTGATGTTGTCCGACTGGATCAACACCGGCTGACCCTGAAGCAGGGGTTTTGCCAGACTTAGAGCATTGTAAATCGCTCTTAGCTCCAGTATATTTATGTGAAGAGACATCTCCAGGCTTGACCATACTCCCTGGAAGTTTCTTCCCTGTGTGACCGCTCCCCAGCCTCTCAGACTGGCATCCGTGGTCACCAGGACCCAGTCCTGTATGCCGAATCTGCGGCCCTCTAACAGATGAGCACTCTGCAACCACCACAGAAGAGACACCCTTGTCCGTGGCGATAAGGTTATCCGCTGATGCATCTGCAGATGTGATCCGGACCATTTGTCCAGCAGATCCCACTGAAAAGTTCGTGCGTGGAATCTGCCGAATGGAATCGCTTCGTAAGAAGCCACCATCTTTCCCAGGACTCTTGTGCATTGATGCACAGACACTTTCCCTGGTTTTAGGAGGTTCCTGACAAGTTCGGATAACTCCCTGGCTTTCTCCTCCGGAAGAAACACCTTTTTCTGAACCGTGTCCAGAATCATTCCCAGGAACAGCAGACGTGTCGTCGGGGTCAACTGAGATTTTGGAAAATTCAGAATCCACCCGTGTTGTTGCAGCACTAGTTGGGTTAGTGCTACTCCGTCCTCCAGCTGTTCTCTGGACCTTGCCCTTATCAGGAGATCGTCCAAGTAAGGGATAATTAATACGCCTCTTCTTCGCAGAAGAATCATCATTTCGGCCATTACCTTGGTAAAGACCCGAGGTGCCGTAGACAATCCAAACGGCAGCGTCTGAAACTGATAATGACAGTTTTGCACCACGAACCTGAGGTACCCTTGATGTGAAGGGCAAATTGGGACATGCAGGTAAGCATCCTTTATGTCCAGGGACACCATAAAGTCCCCTTCTTCCAGATTCGCTATCACTGCTCTGAGTGACTCCATCTTGAACTTGAATTTTTGTATGTACAGGTTCAAAGATTTCAGATTTAGAATAGGTCTTACCGAGCCGTCCGGCTTCGGTACCACAAATAGCGTGGAGTAATACCCCTTTCCCTGTTGTAGGAGGGGTACCTTGACTATCACCTGCTGAGCAAACAGCTTGTGAATGGCTTCCAATACCGTCGTCCTGTCTGAGGGAGACGTTGGCAAAGCAGACTTTAGGAACCGGCGAGGGGGAGACTTCTCGAATTCCAACCTGTAACCCTGAGATACTACCTGCAGAATCCAGGGGTCCACCTGTGAGCAAGCCCACTGTGCGCTGAAATTCTTGAGTCGACCCCCCACCGCTCCTGAGTCCGCTTGTAAGGCCCCAGCGTCATGCTGAGGGCTTTGCAGAACCCTGGGAGGGCTTCTGTTCCTGGGCAGGGGCTGCTTGCTGCCCTCTCTTACCCCTTCCTCTGCCCCGAGGCAGATATGACTGTCCTTTTGTCCGCTTGTTCTTATAGGACCGAAAGGACTGCGGCTGAAAAGACGGTGTCTTTTTCTGTTGGGAGGGGGTCTGAGGTAAAAAGGTGGATTTTCCGGCAGTTGCCGTGGCCACCAGATCCGATAGACCGACGCCAAATAATTCCTCCCCTTTATACGGCAATACTTCCATATGTCGTTTGGAATCCGCATCACCTGACCACTGTCACGTCCATAAACTCCTTCTGGCAGATATGGACATCGCATTTACTCTCGATGCCAGAGTGCAAATATCTCTCTGAGCATCTCGCATATAAAGGAAAGCATCCTTTAATTGCTCTATAGTCAATAAAATACTGTCCCTATCCAGGGTATCAATATTTTCAGTCAGGGAATCCAACCAGACGACCCCAGCACTGCACATCCAGGCTGAGGCGATGGCTGGTCGCAGTATAACACCAGTATGTGTGTATATACTTTTTAGGGTAGTTTCCAGTCTCCTATCAGCTGGATCCCTGAGGGCGGCCGTATCAGGAGACGGTAACGCCACTTGTTTTGATAAGCGTGTGAGCGCCTTATCCACCCTAGGGGTGTTTCCCAGCGCGCCCTAACCTCTGGCGGGAAAAAGTATAATGCTAATAACTTTTTTGAAATTAGCATTTTTCTATCTGGGTTAACCCACGCTTCATCACATACATCATTTAATTCCTCTGATTCAGGAAAAACTACAGGTAGTTTTTTTCACCCCCCACATAATACCCCTTTTTGTGGTACTTGCAGTATCAGAGATATGCAAAGCCTCCTTCATTGCCGTGATCATATAACGTGTGGCCCTACTTGAAAATACGTTTGTTTCATCACCGTCGACACTAGATTCAGTGTCTGTGTCTGGGTCTGTGTCGACCGACTGAGGTAAAGGGCGCTTTACAGCCCCTGACGGTGTCTGAGACGCCTGGGCAGGTACTAACTGGTTTGCCGGCCGTCTCATGTCGTCAACTGATTTTTGTAATGTGCTGACATTATCACGTAATTCCATAAACAAAGCCATCCATTCCGGTGTCGACTCCCTGGGGGGTGACATCACCATTATCGGCAATTGCTCTGCCTCCACACCAACATTGTCCTCATACATGTCGACACACACGTACCGACACACAGCAGACACACAGGGAATGCTCTTATCGAAGACAGGACCCCACTAGCCCTTTGGGGAGACAGAGGGAGAGTTTGCCAGCACACACCCAAGCGCTATAATATATATGGGAACAACCTTATATAAGTGTTGTTCCTTATAGCAGCTTAAATATATCAAAATATCGCCAAAAAATGCCCCCCCTCTCTGTTTTACCCTGTTTCTGTAGTGCAGTGCAGGGGAGAGTCCTGGGAGCCTTCCTCACAGCGGAGCTGAGCAGGAAAATGGCGCTGTGTGCTGAGGAGAATAAGCCCCGCCCCCTATTTCGGCGGGCTTTTCTCCCGTAGTTTTAGATATCTGGCATGGGTTAAATACATACATATAGCCTCAATGGCTATATGTGATGTATTCTTTTGCCATAAAGGTATTAAATATTGCTGCCCAGGGCGCCCCCAGCAGCGCCCTGCACCCTCCGTGACCGCTTGGTGTGAAGTGTGTGACAACAATGGCGCACAGCTGCAGTGCTGTGCGCTACCTTCATGAAGACTGAAGAGCCTTCTGCCGCCTGTTTCCGGACCTTCAATCTTCAGCATCTGTAAGGGGGTTGGCGGCGCGGCTCCGGGACGAACCCCAGGGTGAGACCTGTGTTCCGACTCCCTCTGGAGCTAATGGTGTCCAGTAGCCTAAGAATCCAATCCATCCTGCACGCAGGTGAGTTGAAATTCTCTCCCCTAAGTCCCTCGATGCAGTGAGCCTGTTGCCAGCAGGACTCACTGAAAATAAAAAACCTAAAAACTTTTTCTAAGCAGCTCTTTAGGAGAGCCACCTAGATTGCACCCTGCTCGGACGGGCACAAAAACCTAACTGGGGCTTGGAGGAGGGTCATAGGGGGAGGAGCCAGTACACACCACCTAATCCTAAAGCTTTATTTTTGTGCCCTGTCTCCTGCGGAGCCGCTATTCCCCATGGTCCTGACGGAGTCCCCAGCATCCACTTAGGACGTTAGAGAAATAGGCTATAACGGAAGCTTCATTTACATTTAACTATACTGCTCGCCATAATATAATAAACATAATACATAAAGTGTGAGGACACGCAAGTTAGTTTATGGAAGTCAGAAAGGACTGTTAACAGCGTTCTTTACAGCTATTTCAATGGTAATGTGTATTAAAAAATAAGATTTTAAACCTACCGGTAAATCTTTTCCTAGTCCGTAGAGGATGCTGGGGACTCCGTAAGGACCATGGGGTATAGACGGGTTTACATGAGCCACGGCTGTGACGTTGTCTGATTGAATCAGAACCGGTAGGTCGCGAAGAAGATTCTCCACTTGTCGTAGGCCGTTGTATATGGCCCTCAATTCCAGTATGTTGATGTGTAGACAAGCCTCCTGGCTTGACCATAGCCCCTGAAAATTTCTTCCTTGTGTAACTGCTCCCCATCCTCGGAGGCTCGCGTCCGTGGTCACCAGAACCCAGTCTTGAATGCCGAACCTGCGACTCTCTAGAAGGTGAGCACTCTGCAGCCACCACAGGAAAGACACCCTGGCCCTGGGGGACAGGGTTATTTTCTGATGTATTTGTAGATGGGATCCGGACCACTTGTCCAGAAGGTCCCACTGAAATGTCCTCTCACATGGAACCTGCCGAAAGGGATGGCCTCGTAGGCTGCCACCATTTTTCCCAGAACTCGAGTGCATTGATGAACAGACACTCTTTTTGGTTTTAGCAGGTCTCTGACCCTGTTCTGGAGGTCCTGGGCTTTTTCCAATGGGAGAAAAACCCTCTTTTGTTCCGTGTCCAGAATCATGCCTAGGAATGATAGCCGAGTCGTTGGAACCAATTGAGACTTTGGCAGATTGAGAATCCAACAGTGCTGTTGCAGCACTCTCAGGGAGAGCGACACGCTCTTCAGCAATTGATCTCTCGATCTCACCTTTATCAGGAGATCGTCCAAGTATGGGATAATTGTGACTCCCTGCCTGCGCAGGAGCACCATCATCTCCGCCATCACCTTGGTGAAAATCCTTGGGGCCATGGAAAGCCCAAACGGCAACGTCTGAAACTGGTAATGACAGTCCTGTATAGCGAATCTCAGGTACGCCTGATGAGGGGGATATATGGGGACATGAAGGTATGCATCCTTTATGTCTAGTGACACCATAAAATCCCTCCCTTCCAGGCTGGATATTACAGCTCGGAGTGATTCCATCTTGAATTTGAACTTTCAAGTACAGGTTTAGGGATTTTAGATTTAAAATGGGTCTGACCGAACCATCCAGCTTCGGGACCACGAACAGTGTTGAATAGTACCCTTTTCCCTGTTGGACCAGGGGAACCTTGACAATCACTTGCTGTTGACACAGCTTTTGAATTGCAGCTAACACTGCTTCCCTATCTGGGGGTGAAGATGGCAAGGCCGACTTGAAAAATCGGCCAGGGGGCACCTCTTCGAATTCCAGCTTGTAGCTTTGGGAAACAATTTCCATCGCCCAAGGATCCACGTCTGAAAGAATCCAGATCTGGCTGAAAAGTCGAAGACGTGCCCCCACTGGTGCGGACTCCCTCAGTGAAGCCCCAGAGTCATGCGGTGGATTTTGTAGAAGCCGGGGAGAACTTCTGCTCCTGGGAACTAGCCGAAGCAGGCGTTCTCTTTCCTCTACCCTTACCTCTGGCAAGGAAGGAGGAGCCCCGACCTCTTCTGGACTTATGCGACCGAAAGGACTGCATCTGATACAGTGGAGTTTTCTTTTGCTGTTGGGGAATAAAAGGTAAAAAGGTAGATTTACCCGCGGAAGCTGTGGAAACCAGGTCCGCAAGCCCATCCCCAAACAACACTTCACCCTTGTAAGGTAAAACCTCCATATGCTTCTTTGAGTCTGCATCACCCGTCCATTGGCGGGTTCATAAAGCTCGTCTCGCAGAAATAGCCATGGCATTGGCTCTGGAACCCAGCAGCCCAACGTCTCTTTGAGCGTCCCTCATATATAAGACTGCGTCTTTAATGTGGGCTAAGGTCAATAAAATGGTATCCCTGTCCAGGGTATCAAGGTCAGCTGACAAGGTCACGCTGCAACTGCACTACACACCCATGCCGATGCTATTGCCGGTCTGAGCAAAGCACCTGTATGCGCATAAATAGACTTTAAAGTAGTTTCCTGTCTGCGATCAGCAGGATCCTTGAGGGCTGCCGTGTCCGGAGACGGTAGTGCCAGATTCCTCTACGGACTAGGAGAAAAGGATTTACCGGTAGGTACTAAAATCCTATTTTCTCTTACGTCCTAGAGGATGCTGGGGACTCCAAAAGGACCATGGGGTTTATACCAAAGCTCCAGACCGGGAGAGTGCGGACGACTCTGCAGCACCGACTGAGCAAACGCAAGGTCCTCATCAGCCAGGGTATCAAACTTATAGAACTTAGCAAAAGTGTTTGAACCCGACCAGGTAGCCGCTCGGCAAAGCTGTAAAGCCGAGACGCATCGGGCAGCCGCCCAAGATGAGCCCACTTTCCTGGTAGAATGGGCCTTTACAGACTTCGGCACCGGTAGCCCAGCCGAAGAATGAGCCTGCTGAATCGTACTACAAATCCAGCGTGCAATAGTCTGTTTTGAAGCAGGATGACCAATCTTGTTAGAAGCATACAGGACAAACAGCGACGTAGATCTTCAAAGCTCTCACAACATCCAGAGACTTTGGAACCGCCACAGCATCCGTAGCCACCGGCACCACAATAGGTTGGATAATGTGAAACGAAGAAACCACCTTCGGCAGAAATTGTTGACGAGTCCTCAATTCCGCCCTATCCGAATGAAAAATCAAGTACGGGCTCTTATGAGATAAGGCCGCCAACTCTGACACTCGCCTGGCAGACGCCAGCGCCAACAGCATGACTACCTTCCAAGTGAGAAACTTCAACTCAACCTTACGCAAAAGGTTCAAACCAGGAAGACATGAGAAACTGTAAGACCACCTCAAGATCCCACGGAGCCACAAACGGAGGATTGATATGCAATACTCCTTTCACAAACGTCTGCACCTCTGGGAGGACAGCTAATTCCTTTTGAAAGAAAATAGACAAAGAAGAAATCTGCACTTTGATGGAGCCTAATTTCAGGCCTGCATCTACACCTGCCTGCAAAAAGTGGAGAAAACGACCCAAATTAAAATCTTCCGCAGGAGCCATTTTAGTCTCACACCAGGAAACATTTTCTCCAAATACAGTGATAATGTCTCGCCGCAACCTCCTTCCTAGCCTTAATGAGAGTGGGAATGACCTCCCTGGGAATACCCTTACGAGCTAAGATCTGGCGCTCAACTTCCATGCCGTCAAACGCAGCCGCGGTAAGTCTGGAAACACGCATGGACCCTGCAACAACAGGTCCTCTCTTAGAGGAAGCGGCCAAGGATCTTCCACCAGTAATTCCTGAAGATCCGGGTACCAAGCCCTTCTTGGCCAATCTGGAACGACGAGAATCGCCTGAACCCTTGCTCGTCGAATGATCCCCAGTACCTTTGGAATGAGAGGAAGTGGAGGGAACACATACACCGACTGGAACACCCACGGAGACACCAGGGCGTCCACTGCACTGGCTTGGGGGTCCCTTGACCTGGAATAATACCTCAGGAGCTTCTTGTTGAGACGAGACGCCATCATGTCGATCAATGGAATTCCCCAACGCTTTGTCACCTCTGCAAATACCTCTTGGTGAAGAGCCCACTCTCCCGGTTGGAGATCGTGTCTGCTGAGGAAATCTGCTTCCCAGTTGTCCACTCCCGGTAGGAAGACTGCTGACAGGGCGCTCACGTGTTCCACCCAGCAAAGGATTCTTGTGGCCTCCGCCATTGCCGCTCTGCTCCTTGTTCCGCCTTGACGGTTTATATGTGCCACCGCTGTGATATTGTCTGACTGTACCAGGACAGGTAGACCCTGAAGAAGGCTTCTTGCTTGTAGCAGGCCGTTGTAAATGGCTCTTAACTCGAGAACATTTATGTGGAGACAAGCTTCCTGGAGCGACCATCTCCCCTGGAAGTTTATTCCTTGGGTGACTGCACCCCAGCCCCGGAGACTTGCATCTGTTGTCAGAAGTACCCAGTCCAGGATACCGAACCCGCGTCCTTCTAGGAGGTGAGAACTTTGTAGCCACCACAGGAGAGAAATTCTGGCTCTGGGAGATAGACTTATCTTCCGGTGCATGTGCAGGTGAGGACCCGGACCATTTGCTCAGCAAGTCCCACTGAAACACACGGGCATGAAACCTGCCTAACGGAATGGCTTCGTACGCCGCAACCATTTTTCCCAGAACCCGAGTACAGTGATGGATTGACACACTCGTCGGCCTCAGAAGTGCCCTGACCATCGACTACAGATCCGGAGCTTTTTCTTCTGGAAGAAAATAAGATTTTACTTACCGATAAATCTATTTCTCGTAGTCCGTAGTGGATGCTGGGACTCCGTAAGGACCATGGGGAATAGCGGCTCCGCAGGATACAGGGCACAATAATAAAAGCTTAAGGATCAGGTGGTGTGAACTGGCTCCTCCCCCTATGACCCTCCTCCAAGCCTCAGTTAGGATACTGTGCCCGGACGAGCGTACATAATAAGGAAGGATATTGAATCCCGGGTAAGACTCATACCAGCCACACCAATCACACCGTACAACTCGTGATCTGAACCCAGTTAACAGTATGATAAACGCAAAGGAGCCTCTGAAAAGATGGCTCACAACAATAATAACCCGAATTTTTGTAACAATAACTATATACAAGTATTGCAGACAATCCGCACTAGGGATGGGCGCCCAGCATCCACTACGGACTACGAGAAATAGATTTATCGGTAAGTAAAATCTTATTTTCTCTGACGTCCTAGTGGATGCTGGGACTCCGTAAGGACCATGGGGATTATACCAAAGCTCCCAAACGGGCGGGAGAGTGCGGATGACTCTGCAGCACCGAATGAGAGAACTCCAGGTCCTCCTCAGCCAGGGTATCAAATTTGTAGAATTTAGCAAACGTGTTTGCCCCTGACCAAGTAGCTGCTCGGCAAAGTTGTAAAGCCGAGACCCCTCGGGCAGCCGCCCAAGATGAGCCCACTTTCCTTGTGGAATGGGCTTTTACTGATTTTGGCTGTGGCAATCCTGCCACAGAATGTGCAAGCTGAATTGTACTACAAATCCAACGAGCAATAGTCTGCTTAGAAGCAGGAGCACCCAGCTTGTTGGGTGCATACAGGATAAACAGCGAGTCAGATTTTCTGACTCCAGCCGTCCTGGAAACATATATTTTCAAGGCCCTGACAACGTCAAGCAACTTAGAATCCTCTAAGTCCCTAGTAGCCGCAGGTACCACAATAGGTTGGTTCATGTGAAATGCAGAAACCACCTTAGGTAGAAATTGAGGACGAGTCCTCAATTCCGCCCTGTCAGAATGAAAAATTAAGTAAGGGCTTTTATATGATAAAGCCGCCAATTCTGACACACGCCTGGCTGAAGCCAAGGCTAACAGCATCGACACCTTCCATGTGAGATATTTTAAGTCCACAGTGGAAAGTGGTTCAAACCAATGTGACTTTAGAAAACTCAACACAACATTGAGATCCCAAGGTGCCACTGGAGGCACAAAAGGAGGCTGTATGTGCAGCACCCCTTTTACAAATGTCTGAACTTCAGGTACTGAAGCCAGTTCTTTCTGGAAGAAAATCGACAGGGCCGAAATTTGAACCTTAATGGATCCTAATTTTAGGCCCATAGACAGTCCTGTTTGCAGGAAATGAAGGAAACGACCCAGTTGAAATTCCTCTGTAGGGGCTTTCTTGGCCTCACACCACGCAACATATTTACGCCAAATGCGGTGATAATGTTTTGCGGTTACGTCCTTCCTGGCTTTGACCAGAGTAGTGATGACTTCTTCTGGAATGCCTTTTTCCTTCAGGATCCGGCGTTCAACCGCCATGCCGTCAAACGCAGCCGCGGTAAGTCTTGGAACAGACAAGGCCCCTGCAGTAGCAGGTCCTTTCTTAGAGGTAGAGGCCACGGTTCGTCCGTGAGCATCTCTTGAAGTTCCGGGTACCAAGTCCTTCTTGGCCAATCCGGAACCACGAGTATAGTTCTTACTCCTCTCCTTCTTATGATTCTCAGTACTTTTGGTATGAGAGGCAGAGGAGGGAACACATACACTGACTGGTACAC